>NC_069503.1:536286227-536586227 GCF_027579735.1 Bombina bombina
CCTAAACAAAATTATGCTCATTCATAAATGACATCTTGAGAAATACCCTTAGAATATTAAAAGGGACATTTAATGCACAACTTACATAGTTTATTTATTTATGTTTATTAGTAAGTCAATCTTACTAGTACTATTTAGCATTAGTAGTGTCCATTTAGCATTAGGAACCTTTGGAATTTTTTCCCCTAACAGTATCACACTATGTACTCTGTGTTTATTTGCATGAATTATTTTGTGGAAGCCACTGTATTTGAAGACTGAAGAGTCACCTACATTCTCCTTTCTTTCACCATTTGTGGGACATTTTGTATACATTGTGCAAAAATGTACTATCACTGCTGGTGTACAGTTTTACAAGTAGTGAACGTGTCAGCGTGTAATCGCCACTTGCGTTGTTGCATCGCACGGTGAAATTTAACATTTCACTAGAGGTTTCTTGTGCAATGCTGCCCCTGCTTTGACGCAACCAATTGGTAATGTAAATCACACCGAACGAGCGAGTGTCTGAGATGGCAGAGAGGAAAAAGAATCGGTTTCTACTTCTTAAATATGTGGCAGCAGGCTCACTTATGCAAACCTTCTCCACATAGCCCAAAAAAGCTATGATGGCAGCTTAATAAATCTAGTCCTACATATAATGTTACTTTGTTCAATCTTACAATGTGTTTCAATTTCCAAAAGGGAATAACCATATATGTACTGTAATGTCCGGCTAGGGAGTCACAAGCTATACAGCTCAGTAGCATAATACAACTAATGAGTCTATGAATAAGCGTCCAAGAGGGACGCGAAACTAGTCAGACAGCTAATAGTGTCTCTCATACACTCCTGCCATTTGTCTCTTTTTGCGTGTCATCCAGCGTTTGTAGCTGGTTAAAATCTTTTTAACCTTGTTTTTTCAATAAAGGATACTTTTTATTTTTAAAAAAAGAAACCCTCGTTGCAGTGCCTGCTTACTACTTGTACTCTGGATCTTAATAAATCTAGTCCTACATATAATGTTACTTTGTTCAATCTTACAATGTGTTTCAATTTCCAAAAGGGAATAACCATATATGTACTGTAATGTCCGGCTAGGGAGTCACAAGCTATACAGCTCAGTAGCATAATACAACTAATGATTGGTAGGGTTTTGTGAATGCCACTTCTGATTGGCTGACCGGCCATGTGCCCAGGAGCTGCAAGATGATTATGGCCTGAAAACATTCATTGTGATATAGAAATTGATAGCATTTACTATGTCCTTATTTTGCCATCTTACTTTTGGTCAATGTAACGTCAGTATTAGTGATTAATAATCAACTTACATCCACTATAATGGGAGGATATTTGAAGGCTATAACCAGGTTCTCACTGTTCTTCTCCTGTGTCTCTTTGGTTTCAGAAATAACGTTGACCAGGACAATAAGTTCATCCTCAAACAAAGTCACAGATTTCATGTAGTCGTGAGCATCAACTTTCAAAGGGATGGAGGCAGCTGTGAATGCATGAAAAAAAATGTATAAACTCCTTATTAAAGATAGTGGTCGATCACAATCTTTTAGAATAACGAATCTAATGATTATCAACAGAAAGCCACCATTAAAGTCTATGGAGATTTTTATAGATAAATACTTTGATAAATGTTTCTAAAGGATTGTGATCTAACCCTTGGTTTTTAAATTGTTGACCGAGGACTGCTAACATATAGGACCTTGAAAATCTTCCAAATAAGAGTAGGAAGCGTTGATCATAGCATAGTTATAAAACCGATCACTGCATTACCTTTTTCTCTAATATACCCAGCTATATTTCTATATGTTAAAAAAAAGAGCATTGCAGTAATTAGTGAAACCGATTTGTTGACATTCCTTAGTAAAATACCTGTTTATGTAAAATTATATTTTAGGGAAAGTTTGGCTAAAAATACAGAAGGGGAAAACAAACATTCACCTAACCGTATGTGTTAATGTAGTGAACAATTATTGCTTCATAAATGGTGTATATACCTTGCTCAGGAGTAATATCATTTTGTTCCGAGAATCAGCAATTTTATTTATCAATAATTTACAGTTAAGACATTTATCCAAATTAAGATGAAATGAATAATTATTTATTTGTTGATAATCGTATTTTCTATATAGTTTTTACATTTTTTGTAATTATTTTTTTCCCCTTTTTTTGTTTTGTTTTATTCTAGTCCATTTGCTTTCAATGTCTCAGACAGTTAACCACAAACAAACTTGGATGCAAAGCCCATAGGAAAAATGACATAAACATTATTATTAGGGATGGGTGAATGTTTCTAAAAATTCGAAATTTAAAACGAATTTTGATACATTCGTTCGTTCGAATCGAATTTCAAATGTTTATATAAAATTCTAACATTCTATTTTCGAATTTTCGTTTTCGAATTTTTCAATAAAATTCGAAAATATTTGTTCGAATAATAGAATGTTTAGCTATGTATTCATTCAATTTCGAAATGTAATATTCAAATTCGAATGTGACATTCAAATTCAAATGTGACATTCAAATTTGAAATAGTATTTACAGTCTACAACTGTGTTTAATAAATTTAATATTCAAATTCGAATGCTACATTCGAATTCGAATGTCACATTCTAATTTGAAATAGTATTTCTAGTCTAATACTGTGTTTTAAATGTGATATTCGATTCGAACGTGATATTCGATTCGAATGTGACGTTCGAATTCAAAATAGTATTTCTAGTCTAATACTGTGTTTTATAAATGTAATATTCGAATTCGAATGTGACATTCGATTTGAATGTGATATTCGATTCGAATGTGACATTCGAAATAGTGTTTCTAGTCTACAATTGTGTTTTATAAATGTAATAATCGAATGTGATATTCGAATGTAACATTCGAATTCGAATGTGACATTCAAATTCGAATGTGACATTCGAATTTGAATGTGACATTCGAAAACTGTAAATAACATTCGAAAATCGAATTTTTAAGAATATTCATTCTTATCAACATTCTACTATGTAAATCGAATTTCTACAATAACATTCGTTCTAACATTCGAATTCGGATATAAACACATTCGCCCATCCCTAATTATTATGCATACCTAATGAATACAAGCGTGCTCAGCTCCTTTGTCAATAAAGTTGGTTTGTCAAGTAGCTAAAAACTACAAAAAGTATTTTTAATTCTATGGTCAGAATTAATGAACATATATCCTTGCCCATATATTAATAGTCTACTTTTGCGGTCTTGTCCTAAAAGCCTTTGTGATTGCCAATAGATGTTATTTTTTATTACAGGGTTAAATATATTCCAAAGTATTTAATGTACTAAATCACATGAGAGCTGTCATTATTTAGAAATCTTATTTTCCACATGAAGTAATATGGTTAACTGGCTAACTGCAGTACCTGTTCAAGCGTCAAGGTCAAGGGTTCTACCCTCAGTAGAGCCAACCTTTGAAGGTTTTATAAAATGAATAACATTAATTTGTGTTATAATAAAGGGACACTGAACCCAATTTTTTATTTTATTTTGTGATTCAGATAGAGCATGCAATTTTAAGCAACTTTCTAATTAACTCATATTGTCAATTTTTCTTCGTTCTCTTGCTATCTTTATTTGAAAAAGAAGGCATCTAAGCTTTTTTTTGGTTCAGAACTCTGGACAGTACTTTTTTATTGGTGGATGAATTTATCCACCAATCAGCAAGAACAACCCAGGTTGTTCACCAAAAATGGGCCGGCATCTAAACTTACATTCTTGCATTTCAAATAAAGATACCAAGAGAATGAAGACAATATGATAATAGGAGTAAATTAGAGAGTTGCTTGAAATTTCATGCTCTCTCTGAATCACAAAAGAAAAAAATGTGGGTTCAGTGTCCCTATAAGATCTTTTATTTACCAGCATGCACTTACAGAGAAAAGCACCATATAAATATTACAATTGTTAAAATAAAGCATTTACCTTCATTTCCTGCAACTTCAACAGTCTGTGTGACAGATGCCAAGTTAGCAATGACCTTTCCAGTATAGGACTGAAGTTGGCAGCCGATAACAACGTTGACCGTCTTTGCTTCACTTGATTCATTTTCAACGGAGATGGTCAATGTGATAGGGTTTCCAGGCAGTACATCTTTGTCCCCAATTAAATTTAATTTAATGCCAGGTGGAGGTGGCGGAGGTGGCGCCGCATACACTAAGCATGTGTCAGATTTCAGGTAAGAACAGGCATTTTGAAAAGTTTTCCTCTCATCTTCAGACCCTGTATAACAAAATATAAAGCAATAAACCCAAGGGGGCCGAATTATCAAAGTGCGAGCGGATATGATCTGCTGTAGCGATCATGTCTGCCGCACATCGATAAATGCAGAATGCATACGTTGTCGGCATTTATCATTGCACAAGCATTTCACAAGAAATGCTTGCGCAATGCCACCCCCTGCAGATTCACGGACAATCGGCCGCTAGCAGAGGGTGTTAATCAACCTGATCCTATCCGCCGCCTTAGAGGTGGCGGATGAGTTATGGAGGCTTGCATGGAAACAGATGCATTGGGGCCGATTGACGGCTTGATAAATCGGCCCCAAAGGGTCTTCTTAACTATGAATTTGCAAACAAAAATTTGACTGGAATAGGACAATAATTTGAGGACATTTTATTAAGCTTTTAATATGTTTATAATTTATCTTGCTTTATGACGAGTTGGACTGGTGAGTGATATAATTAGAGATTAGATGACTACTTTTACCCTGAATGAATGATTAAAAGACATGAAACTCAAATTGAATGCTACATAATTTTTTTAATTATATATAATAAATAATAGTTTGCATTGTAATTTAATTATTTATTTTGCCAGCTTTATCTGTCCTTTAAACTTAAAAACTGTCGCCTAGATTACGAGTCTTGCGTTAGCCTTAAAAAGCAGCGTTGAGAGGTCCCAACGCTGATTTTTAACGCCCGCCGGTATTACGAGTCTGGCAGGTACAGGTGTACCGCTCACTTTTCTTTCGCGACTCAAGCATACCACAAATCCACTTACGTCAATTGCGTATCCTATCTTTTTAATGGGATTTGCCTAACGCCGGTATTACGAGTCTTGGAAAAAGTGAGCGGTACAGCCTCTCCTGTCAAGACTCCTACCGCATTTAAAAGTCAGTAGTTAAGAGTTTTATGGGCTAACGCTGTAACATAAAGCTCTTAACTAAAGTGCTAAAAAGTACACTAACACCCATAAACTACCTATTAACCCCTAAACCGAGCCCCCCAACATAGCAAACACTTACATTTTTTAACACCTAATTTGCCGACCGGACACCGCTTCAATAAATATATTAACCCCTAAAACGCCTCACTCCCACCTCGCAAACATTATTTACATTTTATTTACCCCTAATCTGCCATCCCTAACATCGCCGCCACCTACCTACATTTATTAACCCCTAATCTGCCACCGCAACTATATTAAATGTATTAACCCCTAAACCTAAATCTAACCCTAACACCCCCCTAACTTAAATATAATTTAAAATAATCTAAATAAAATTACTACAATTAACTAAATTATTCCTATTTAAAACTAAATACTTACCGATAAAATAAACCCTAAGCTAGCTACAATATAACTAATAGTTACATTGTAGCTAGCTTAGGTTTTATTTTATTTTACAGGCAAGTTTAACTATTCCTAGTTAAAATAAATACAAATATACCTGGAAAATAAATCCTAAACTAAGTTGCAATTACACCTAACACTACACTATCATTAAATAAATTACCTAAATTAACTACAATTAATTACAATTAAATTAAATAAACTAAATTCCAAAAAAAAACCCCACTAAATTATAGAAAAAAATAAAATAATTAGAATTTTTTAAAACTAATTACACCTAATCTAATCCCCCTAATAAAATAAAAAAGCCCCCCAAAATAATAAAAATCCCTACCCTATACTAAATTACAAATAGCCCTTAAAAGGGCTTTTTGCGGGGTATTGCCCCAAAGTAATCAGCTCTTTTACCTGTAAAAAAAAGACAAGACCCCCCCCCACATTACAACCCACCACCCACACACCCAACCCTACTCTAAAACCCACCCAATCCCCCCTTAATAAAACCTAACACTACCCCCTTGAAGATCACCCTACCTTGAGACGTCTTCACCCAACTGGGCAGAAGTGGTCCTCCAGACGGTCCGAAGTCTTCGTCCTATCCGGGCAGAAGAAGTCCTCCAGACGGGCAGAAGTCTTCATTCAGACGGCATCTTCTATCTTCATCCATCCGGAGCAGAGTGGGTCCATCTTCAAGACATCCGACGCGGAGCATCCTCTTCTTCCGACGACTAACACTAAATTACGGTACCTTTAAGTGACGTCATCCAAGATGGCGTCTCTTCAATTCCGATTGGTTGATAGAATTCAATCAGCCAATCGGAATTAAGGTAGAAAAAATCCTGTTGGCTGATCCAATCAGCCAATAGGATTAAGCTTGCATTCTATTGGCTGATCCAATCAGCCAATAGAATGCAAGCTCAATCCTATTGGCTGATTGGATCAGCCAATAGGATTGAAGTTCAATCCTATTGGCTGATTGCATCAGCCAATATAATTTTTTCTACCTTAATTCCGATTGGCTGATAGAATTCTATCAGCCAATTGGAATTGAAGGGACGCCATCTTGGATGACATCACTTAAAGGTACCGTCATTTAGTGTTAGTCGTCGGAAGAAGAGGATGCTCCGCGTCGGATGTCTTGAAGATGGACCCGCTCCGCTCCTGTTGGATGAAGATAGAAGATGCCACCTGGATGAAGACTTCTGCCCGTCTGGAGGACTTCTTCTGCCCGGATAGGATGAAGACTTTGGACCGTCTGGAGGACCACGTCTGCCTGGTTGGGTGAAGACGTCTCAAGGTAGGGTGATCTTCAAGGGGGTAGTGTTAGGTTTTATTAAGGGGGGATTGGGTGGGTTTTAGAGTAGGGTTGGGTGTGTGGGTGGTGGGTTGTAATGTTGGGGGGGTATTGTCTTTTTTTTTACAGGTAAAAGAGCTGATTACTTTTAAGGGCTATTTGTTATTTAGTATAGGGTAGGGATTTTTATTATTTTGGGGGGCTTTTTTATTTTATTAGGGGGATTAGATTAGGTGTAATTAGTTTAAAAAAGATTGTAATTATTTTATTTTTTTCTGTAATTTAGTGTTCGTTTTTTCGTAATTTAGTTTATTGAATTTAATTGTAATTAATTGTAGTTAATTTAGGTAATTTATTTAATTATAGTGTAGTGTTAGGTGTAATTGTAACTTAGGTTAGGATTTATTTTACAGGTATATTTGTATTTATTTTAACTAGGAAGTTATTACATAGTTAATAACTATTTAATAACTATTGTACCTAGTTAAAATAAATACAAAGTTGCCTGTAAAATAAAAATAAACCCTAAGCTAGCTACAATGTAACTATTAGTTATATTGTAGCTAGCTTAGGGTTTATTTTATATGTAAGTATTTAGTTTTAAATAGGAATTATTTAGTTAATAATAGTAATTTTATTTAGATTTATTTAAATTATATTTAAGTTAGGGGGTGTTAGGGTTAGACTTAGATTTAGGGGTTAATAACTTTATTATAGTGGTGGCGACGTTGGGGGCGGCAGATATGGGGTTAATAATTGTAGGTAGGTGTCAGCGACATTGGGGGCTGCAGATTAGGGGTTAATAAATATAATGTAGGTGTCTGCGATGTTGGGGGCAGCAGATTAGGGGTTCATAAGTATAATGTAGGTGGCGGCGGTGTCTGGAGCGGCAGATTAGGGGTTAATAATTATAATGTAGGTGTCTGCGATGTTGGGGGCGGCGGATTAGGGGTTAATAAGTGTAAGATTAGGGGTGTTTAGACTCTGGGTTCATGTTAGGGTGTTAGGTGTAGACATAAAAAGTATTTCCCCATAGGAATCAATGGGACTGCATTAGGAGCTGAACGCTGCTTTTTTGCAGGTGTTAGGTTTTCTTTCAGCCGGCTCTGCACCATTGATTCCTATGGGGAAATCGTGCACGATCACGTTTAGCCAGCTCACCGCTACCGTAAGCAGCACTGGTATTGAGGTGAGATGTGGAGCTTAATTCTGCTCTACGCTCACTTTTTTGCGGCTAACGCCGGGTTTAAAAAACCCGTAACACCAGCATTACTGTAGGTGAGCAGTAAGGAAAAACGCACACCATTACTGACACAAACTCGTAATCTAGCCGTGTATTTTTCCCAATTCTGAGAGAGATTGAAGTGCATAAAGTCAGAAATGTAACCTTGCTACATGCTTCACAGTGATTGCTTGCTCAGTACACTAGCTCAGTTATATCTGGCATTATTTGACCACAGCAAAGGAGATAACTGAAGATAACTATCTAAGGGGTATGCACCTGGACTACAAAATAATGCAAATTTAAATCTACATGATTTAAATATTATTTAGTATGTAATAATATAGAACTTACAGTATGCTTTAAGGAATAATTGGGCCAAAATTGAAATATACATAGAGGCATTTTAGTTTTGAATAGAAGCATTTTTGTAGTACACATGAATTAGCAAAAATGGTTCTAATAAAAACTATAGCTGTTTCCAAAGTGTACAAGTATTCACTGTGCAACATTTTAAACATAGCACTTGGTGCTTTTACCATCTGGTAATGACTCAATTTGTTAATGGTTGGCATGATTCAAGCCCCACTGGTGCTGTGGGCAGCTGTAACATAGTAGATGAGGTTCAAAAAAGACCGAAGTCCACCGAGTTCAACCTATACAAATCTAAAATATATACAAAAAGCTCCAGTTAAACTTAAATAATCCCACTAAAAGGTGACCCATTTAATACTAGCAATCATATCCATGAATTTTGTTTATAGACAGAAATGTATCCAAATAATTTTTAAATGTATCTAGGGTACTGGCAGTCACTACCTCCTTTGGTAATGAGTTGCACAATTTTATTGCTCTTACAGTGAAAAAACGTTTCTGTTGCAGGAGATTAAATCTCCTTTCATCCAACCTTAAATTGTGACCTCTGGTCACAAACAATTTTCTCGGAATAAACAGAGCTTCTGCCATCTCTGTATATGGGCCTTGAATATATTTATATAAAGTAATCATGTCACCTCTTAAGCGCCTTTTTTCTAAAGAAAACAGACCCAGTTTGGCTAGCCTCTCCTCATAGGTCATTCTACAATCCCATTATTAGCTTTGTGGCCCTTCTCTGAATTTTTTTGATTGGTCCCAAGAACTGCACTCCATACTCAAGGTGAGGTCTTACCAGGGCTTTATATAGTGAGAGAATTATGCTTTCCTCCCTTGAGTCAATGCCTCTTTTAATACATGCTAGTATCTTATTAGCCTTTGAAGCTGCTGCCCTGCATTGTGCACCCATCTTTAGCTTGTTATCTATTACTACCCCCAAATCCCTTGCCTCCTGTGTTTGGCTAAGTCTTGTCCCATTTAAATAATATGTTGCCTGCTTATTTTTACTTCCAAAATGTAGAACCTTGCATTTTCCCGTATTAAATCTAATTTTCCATTTACCTGCCCATACTTCTAATTTTTGCAGGTCCCTTTGTAACGAAAGTTCATCCTGCGCTGACCTAATGACCTTACTTAACTTAGTATCATCTGCAAAAATAGAGATGTCGCTATTTAATCCTAGCTCCAAGTCATTTATAAAAATATTAAAAAGAATAGGGCCCAGCACTGATCCCTGGGGTACTCCACGGATTACCTTTGTCCAATCTGAGTATGATCCATTCACTACTACTCGTTGCTCCCTATCTTTTATCCAGTTATTTATCCATGAGCTAACATTTTCAGCTATTCCCAGTCCCTTAATTTTGTGCATTAATCTCTCATGTGGCACTGTATCAAACGCCTTTGCAAAATCTAAGTATATCACATCAATTGATTCCCCTTTATCTATATTTTTACTTACTGCCTCATAGAATCTAATTAGATTAGTTTGACTATTTCTCATAAAACCATGCTGATTAGAACTCATAATCTTGTTTACACAAATATGATCATCAATATAATCCTTTATAATCCCTTCAAATATCTTCCCCACTATTGATGTCAGACTAACTGGTCTTAAAATGTATTTCAATTTTGACCGGAATTTCCCTGTATATATTAAAAATGCCCCTTTTTGACAAGTTCTGTATTTAAAATGCTGGTGCACTGAGAATATCTAGCTATGGTTCACATGCACGTGCAGAGAACATTGTTAAAGGGACATAAAAACCCCCCAAAAATTTTCATGATTGAGAAAGAGCATGCAATTTTAAACAACTTTATAATTTACTTCTATTATCTATTTTGCTTTATTCTCTTGATATCCTTTGCTGAAAAGCATATCTAGATAGGCTTAGTAGCTGCTGATTGGTGGCTGCACATAGATGCCTCGTGTGATTGGCTCACTCATGTGTATTGCTATTTCTTCAGCAAAGGATATCTAAATAATGAAGCAAATTAAATCATAGAAGTAAATTAGAAAGTTATTTAAAATTGTATTCTCTACCTGAAACATGAAAGAAAAATGTTGGGTTTAGTGTTCCTTTAACACTAAAATAGTAATAACTTTTACTTGAAACATTTTTGCCAACACATGTATATGGCAAATATGCTTCTATTCAAAGATGTAATTAATCTATGTGCATTTAAATTTTGACCGGAATGTCCCTGTATATATTAAAAATGCCCCTTTTTGACAAGTTCTAAGAAAAATGGATTTTAGTGCATACATTTGCAAATTACAAAATATTATCACAATACTTTTATTATGGAGCCTAGCTACATATCTCACCCTCTTTATACTTGTATTGTGATGTGATGTCCTCTCTCAGGTTATTATTTACACTTTTGGTGCTAATATGTTTCCCAATGGAAGTCTTCTCCTCTTTTATCTGTACAACGTCCTCTTCCCCATTGTCTTCCTTTACCATCCAGTGGACCCTGTCTGCATTGACTTCAGCAAAAACAAACTTTGCATCATATGGCAGATATACATCTCCATTTTTAATTGCTGTTAGAGAGCAAGGTCCACACTGAAATATACCTGAAAGTAGATCAATAAACACACTGTTTTTTATAAATATTCTGTGGTTCTTGCTAAAAAGTATATGTTGGATGCACTACATGTTAACTGTAAGTCAAAATTGATTGAAATAAGCCAGCCACAATGAATATGTTTATATTATTATTATTATTATTAGGTAATCAGGACCAGATTGTCATCTTATTAGTAAAGCACTAACGGTTGCGTGCAAGCAATATCAGGATTATCGCAGGTGTTTGTGCGTGTCGGAAGTAGCATGCATATTACAAGTTGAAAGTAAACACATTCACTCAAGCGCAATTGAATTTAATGTGCGTCGGGATAGCGTGCCCTCAGAGTTCTAGTTAACTGTTACTCCAAAATAAAGAGTCACAAAAAAAACATCAAAAATACATTTAAAAGTACAATTACACTCATAATAATATGTAAACTATGCATGTAGATCTTAACAAGATTGGATTAGTGCACATGAAAACGTAGGCGTATTATTGAAATATTACATATAAAATATTTTAAAAAAATTATTAAATATGCTGTAAAATTTCCTAAATAATCCATAGAATATAGCTATATATATTACATTATGTTTAATCATTTTTATTTTTATATGTAATATTTCAATAATGCTAACCCGACCGCAGAATGCATATTTTACATTTCTATTATCTTCACATAAAAAATAATGTACTTTTTATTATTAAATATATATTTATTTACACTAACTGGCGACTTTATTAGGTTCACCGGTTCAATTGCTTGGTAACACAAATTGGTAATCAGCCAATCACATGGAAGCAACTCAATGCATTTAGGCATCTAGACTTGGTGAAGACGACTTGATGAAGTTGAAACCGAGCACCAGAATGGGGAAGAAGGGGATTTAAGTGGCTTTCAACGTGCATGGTTGTTAGTGCCAGATGGGCTGGTCTGTGTATTTAAAAAACTGGTGATCTACTGGGATTTTCACGCACAACCATCTCTAGGGTTTACAGAGAATGGTCCGAAAAAGAGAAAATATCCATTGAGCGGCAGTTGTGTGGGCGACGATGCCTTTTTTATATCAGAGGACAGAGGAGGATGGGCAGACTGGTTCAAGATGATAGAAAGGCAACAGTAACTCAAATAACCACTTGTTACAACCAAGGTATGCAGAATACTATCTCTGAACGCACAACACGTTGAACCTTGAAGCAAATGGGCTACAGCAGCAGAGGACCACACCGGGTGAAACTGAGGCTATAATTCCCACAGGCTCATAAAAATTTGACAATAGAAGATTGGAAAAACGTTGCCTGGTCTGATGAGTCTCGATTTCAGCTGCGACATTCAGATGGTAGGGTCATAATTTGGCGTAAACAAGATAAAAGTATGGATCCATCCTGCCTTGTATCAATTGTTCAGGTTAATGGTGGTGTAATGGTGTGGGGGATATTTTCTTGGCACACTTTGGGCCCTTTAGTACCAATTGAGCATCGTTTAAATGCCATGGCCTACCTGAGTATTGTTGCTGACCATGTCCATCCCTTATCATGTCAATATGGACCAATATCTCTGAGGAATGTTTCCAACACCTTGTTGAATCTATGCCATGAAGAATTAAGGCAGTTCTGAAGGCAAAAGAAGTCCAACCTGGTACTAGCAAGGTGTACCTAATAAAGTGGCCAGTGAGTGTGTGTGTATATATATATATATATATATATATATATATATATATATATATATATATATATATATATATATATATATATATATATATAAGCAAAAGAAGAGTGCACTCACCAGGACTTTTCACGCAAGAATTCCAATTTTATACCCCTTACCTAAAATACACAAGAGCATTTCTAAACCTCCAGGCAGACCTATTGTGTCTGTGGTGGTCTCTCTCTTACAACCCATAGCACGCTTTGTGGACTTTTTTCTAAAACCCTTGGTCAGAGACATGAATAGCTTTCTACGTGATTCATCCATGCTGCTGGAACGATTATCCACTATTCCATGCACAGAAGGGGATCTGCTGGTGACACTGGACGTCACCAGCCTGTACACCGTAATAACCCACATAGATGGGATTCAAGCAACCAGACAACACCTTTTGAAATACCCATATGTGGGACCTCTGATAGAAGTACTAATTCAGCTGTTGGAGTTTTGCCTAAAAACTAACTATTTCAAATTTGAAAAACAGTTTTTTCTCCAGCTACAAGGGACAGCGATGGGGTCGAATGTGGCCCTTTCATATGCCAACCTCTATATGGCTCAATTAGAAACTATGGATACAGACTTATTCAAGGACCAGCGCATAAAATTCTACAAATGCTACATAGATGATTTGCTGCTCATCTGGAGCAGTTCAAAGGAATACCTACAACTCTGGTATGAACAACTAAATATGACATTTACGGCCTTGAAATTTAAAATGCAGTCCTCAGAATCTTCCATAGATTTTATTGACTATGGGGGTTTAGGCATCTAGCTTGTATCATGATCTTTATGTTTTTTGTTCTGATGTATGTTATTTCAACATGGTGCCCCACATGTTGATTTATGTATGCTCGTACATTTGATGGGATAACGGTTTACTACTGCCTGCATATTCACCTTTTGCCATATCCACACTGACAGTTGCATATTAAATATACTTGATGCTTTATGTTTTTCTCCTCTGATATAATTATGAGGATATTATCTGGATCTTACTGATGCACTATGGTGGTTGAGGTTCTGGGATGTATAGGATTTATGGCTGTTTTTGCTTACTTTGATTTGTGTCATTTCTATGATGTCCCACACATGATGACTTATGCATGCATTTACCCATGCTGTTTGATCCTATGATCATTATTATTTCTGCTTTTGAATTCCTGCTGTACCACATATTGTATATAATATAATAGTTTGTATTTGGGGCCATTCACACTCGTTGCTATGGTTGGTGATGTCACTATGTGGGTGGCACCCTACCCTGGAGAGCGTGTGATTGGATGGTCTTTCTATTATAAGGGTGTCTGTTGTGGGATTTTGCACTTTTGTATTTTATATGTCTGAGGAAGGGGATAAACCCCCAGAAAACGTTCACATATTAGGAAATAAATCTTTGAAAAGTCCTGGTGAGTGCACTCTTCTTTTGCTTCTACAATTTTGTCTGTTGCACCCCAGGCATTTGTGACCTGTTATCTGGAGTGCTTGTCTTCTCTACATTTTTCATACTTCTGGCTCTGTATGCCACCACAATGGATTTGAAATGAAACAACTGAGATGCAGTTGAAGTGTAGACTTTCATCTTTAATTCAAAAATATAGTGTGAAAGGGGCTCAAATGTAATTGGATAAATTAACACAATCATAAATAAAATGTTAATTTTTAATACTTTGTCGAGAATCCTTTGCAGACAATTACTGCTTGAAGTCTGGAACGCATGGACATCACCAAACGCTGGGTTTCCTTCTTTGTGATGCTTTGCCAGGCCTTTACTGCAGCTGTCTTCAGCTGTTGTTTTTTCCTGGGTCTTTCTGCCTTTAGTTTTGTCTTCAGCAAGTGAAAATTATGCTCAATCGGGTTGACATCAGATGATTGACTCATCCATTGCAGAATATTCCACTGCTTTGCCTTAAAAAAAACTCCTTGGTTGCTTTTGCAGTATGTTTTGGGTCATTGTCCATCTGTAAAATGAAGCGCCGTCCAATCAACTTTGCTGAATCTGAGCAAAAAAATATATCCATATTCAATTTAGAATTCATCCAGCTGCTTCTGTCTTCTGTCACATCATCAATAAACACTAGTGACCCAGTGCCATTGGAAGCCATGCATGCCCATGCCATCACACTGCCTCCACTGTGTTTTACAGGTGATTTGGTATGCTTTGGATCATGAGCCGTTCTAAGCCATACTTTTTTCTTCCCATCATTCTGATATAGGTTGTTCTTAGTTTTATCTGTCCAAAGAATGCTGCTCCAGAACTGGGCTGGTTTATTTTTTAAGATATTTTTTGGCAAAGTCTAATCTGGCCTTTCTATTCTTGAGGCTTATGAATGGTTTGCACCTTGTGGTGAACCCTCAGTATTTGCTCTCGTACTTTTTAATGTAATTTTGATGTTTTTTGTCCAACATTTTATTCAAGAGTAATAGTTAACCAGAGCTCCAAGGTCACGCTATCCCGACACGTGTTAAAGTAAATTGCACTCAAGCGAACACGTTTACTTTCAACTTGTAATACAATCTCTATTTGCGACACGCGCAAACAGGCGCAAGAATAAACCCAATATCATTTGCGTGCAACAGTTAGCGCGCCACTCGTATTCTAACCCTAAAACGGTTAAACTTTTTCCTTGTTGTGGAGTTTTACTGGAATGAAAACTCAGAAGAAAGAAGGAGGCGGCACACTTGGTAAATGAAAGCAAGATAGGAACTTTATTCCAGATTTCAGGTCGCTACACACACACTACCAACAAGAGATGAAAGAAGGGGGCGTGTCCTTACGCGTTTCGTGCCGTGTGGCACTTAGTCACATATGGAAATATTTTGGCCTATTTGTTGAAAATTGTTTTGATGTATTCATAGAGGACTCTACCTTCAACTTTTCTGGGGTATTTTTTTTAACTTTATGGTGCACAATGTTAATTGATTGCAAACAATTTGTCAGTGTGACGATACACTTTGTTTATCAGCAAATTTATTTTTCACAGTTGTTAAACTTCTTAAAACTTTTTCAAAAAAATATTTACCTTAAAAAAAAAGAAAAGAAATTCTGATAACTTATGTGCTTATTGGAACAAAGGTGAAGAGAATAGAAAAGAATTGTATTAGTAACCATGGAACATTCCGTGTAATTATTTTCTTTAGGTTCCTGATAAGCAGCCATTTTTTTTAACGGAATGGAAAAACAATATGGTACAATGAACCTACCCTGGCTTAGTTCCTGTGGGGTGGCATCGATTGCTTGCCAGCCGTCATACCCAGCAGGAAGATCAGGGCGTCTCATCCACGCGTCATTCCATACATGGAAATTCCTATAGAAAAAAAAGTATAATGGAGAAATCTAGAATCAGCAATTGGGTACCAATGTAGAAATATAAGTGAAATAACAGGTCTCAATCAGATTTATAGGGACATAAAAGTCATTTTGTTTTTATACTTGTATAATGCTGCAAAAATGCAGTTCAATTATTTAACCCTTGAAGAGCCTGGTATATTCCTGGTCTCCTTTGCTGTTACTTATAAGAGATAGCTATAAAATATTTTGTGCTCTAATCTAATTATAGTGTTTTAGGTGCAGATATATTTTGCTGTATTTTTTTCTTTCTACATTCATATACAAGAGAAGCATTTAAACATGTTGGGTTTTTTTTTTTGCATGATAAAAATGATGTAAAAGGGTCCCTGAACCCTAATTTTTTTTAATTCAGACAGAGGGGCATATTTATGATTTTGCAAGCGGACATGATCCGATATAGCGTATCATGTCCGCTGCACATCGATAAATGCCGACAGCATACGCTCTCAGCATTTATCATTGCACCAGCAGTTCAATGCCACCCCCTGCAGATTCATGGCCAATCAGCCGCTAGCAGAGGGTGTCAATCAACTCGATCGTATTCGATCTGGTTGATTTCTGGCGATTTCTGTCCGCGGCCTCAGAGCAGGTGGACAGGTTATGGAGCAGCGGTCTTTACAGAGCTTGATAAATATGCCCCAGAGCTTGCAATTTTAAGCAACTTTCTAATTTACTCCTATTATCAATTTTCCTTCGTTCTCTTGGAATCATTATTTGAAAAAGCATCATATTTATAGAGACATTGTAATTGAACATTTACGACATAAATGAGTAGCATTTACACATATTTTGTTTTTCTCTGACAAAAAATGTGAGGTAAAAACAGTTGAAATTGAAACTAATACAGCAGTATTATTTGTGTACTTCCTATTAATGTTTATTCGCTGAAAGGTACTTCTTGGTAATGCCTACTGGCTAATAGGTACCTCCTGCTAATGTTACTGGCTGACAGATACATTTTACTAATGCTCATTGGCTGTTTTTTTTAACCAGTTAGCCAATGAGCATTAGCGTCAATTTAAACAACTTTTACCTTCCCATTTTTCTCAGGCAAAAACAAATTCAGTATGTTAAAATGCAGCTCTTTTGTGTGAAGGAATAGAAGTTTTTTTCCCACCTTTTTGTCTATGTGATATGCTTAAGAGATTATGTTAAAGTGATGGTAAATTTCAGACTTTAGGAATGTTTCAATGAAAAATGTATTAGTGTACAAGCAAAACCGCATAATGTTTTTTTTTTGTTTTTTTTTTAAAGTGTATATATATTTTATAATAAAAGATTTATAATCCTACTTGGTATCTTCTGTTTCTCACCGCCCCCCTAAATTTCCTCTTTTGACTGGGCTATGACATAGAAAGCCTATGTAGAGAGTGGGTGGGACTGCTTTCTAAGGGCTTTCAAAGGGCTGCACTTTAAGAGCGTCATATGACGCACACACTGATTGGATGTTTATTTTATTTGTCATTAAAAATAAGAGTTCATCCTAATGGGCCTGCATAACATTGTTATAGAAACTTTACTATAAGCACGGATTTAACCCTATTCACTGATAGATTGCCATTAAAAAAAGTATGTATACCTTTTTTTTAAAGATTAGATTTATTGCATTTGATTAGCTAAAGTTACCATCACTTTAAGTTTGTTTATATGGAATCTAAGTGAAAAGCTAAAGATTTTTACATAGATTTTTAAAACAATATATGATTTTTTTTATTCTCTATATTTTCTATTGTAAGGAAATTCTGGTTACAATGGCCTAGAGCCCTTTAATACGTTATTAAGGTTGTACTTAATTAATGAACATGCTTTAATTTCACATGCACTCTGCAATAAACTAATATCACATACCAAACAGAATCAGAGGACCAGTCATCCAACTTTTCTCCATTTTCATTGAAGTAAACATCAATTTTTAGATTCTCTTCTGTATCATGAGCGGATTTGAAGTTGGTAACACTCCTTGCTGGGATTCCAAGACAACGCATTACTGCAGCCAATAAAAAAAAGAATAACTTGAACTGTAGAGGTAAAATCAGATAAAGCGTTTATTTTACTTACAAGAGTGGATCTGGCTAAAACTAATTGCACTAGAAGTAAACTTTTTGTGTTTGTCAGGTTGCGCTGGTATTACGAGTGCTAACCCGAAAAGCGCAAAAAGCCCACTCTCACGCAAAACATATTGCATATTCTCATTTGCACTAACCCAACATAAAAATATTGATATTTCACATTCCAAAGTTCTGCACATAGCAGAATATGTTCTATTTATTCATAATTACATATTTCTACATATATCTGGTAAAATATATATCTATACCTATATATATATATACATGATTATATATATAGGTGTAGATATATACATATATTGGAATATCAGAACATTGGAATGTGAAATATGTACAGTAAATACACACTATAACACTTTTTAGTTTCGCGAAACAGTTAACCACAGCTCTAAGGACGCGGTAATTATTCTAGCATAAATCACGATTGCGTTCAAGTGATTGCGTTTACTTTCAACTTGCAATACCAGCGCAATTTAACCTGCGAGCAAACAATAGCAATAATCCAATATTGCTTGCACACAAATGTTTGCGTTCCACTCGTAATCTGGCCCATAATTGGTATTAAAATATGTGTTTAACAAAGTAATCCACTCAGAAGGATATTTATAAATAGAATGAAACAGAGTACAATTAGTGCACTGAGAGTGGGGTGTTTCCCTTGTCTGGGTTGAAGCAGTTGTAATTCAGTGATCAAAGGTGACTGCTTTTATTACCCCCAAACCGGCAAAAAATATTCTATTTCAAGTTTTTTAACATATATGACTACTTTTGCAATTTATGTCATTAAAGGGATACTAAACACAATTTTTTTCAGATAGAGCATGGAATTTTAAGCAACTTTCTAATTTACTCCTATTATCAATTTTTCTTTGTTCTCTTGCTATTTTTATTTGAAAATGCAGGAATGTAAGGTTAGGAGCCGGCCCATTTTTGGTTCAGAAGCTGGGTAGCGCTTGCTGATTGGTGGCTACATTTTTAGGAGTAAATTGGAAAGTTGCTTAAAATTGCTTGCTCTATAAAAATTATGAAAGAAAAAAAATGGGTTTAGTATCCCTTTAAATGCCCATGTTCCCTGCTCTATGTAGGTCAAACGACCAGACAGGTAAGGGACAGAATCACATAGCACAAATCAAACATATTTGCAAAAATAAATAAGCTCCCGTTGCTGCACATTTTTTGGAGAAAGGGCATAACATAAGCCAATTGCTTTTTTCAGATTATTGAAGAAATAAAAATCCCTAGGAGAGGTGGTGACAGGGAAAGCATGTTGAATAAAAGGGAAATGCACTGGCTCTATATCTCTTGGATTCAATGAAACCAAAGGGACTGGATCGTGATTTTGACTGGTTAGTTTTTTGGTAAATATTGGATTGCTTTTGAATTGATACATGCAAAGATGAGTGAATAATAATTTTTATCTAATTTTAACCTTTTTAAATGAGATTTAATATATAACAGTGTTTCACTTATTGTTTTTTTGTGAATATATTGTTTTAAAAAATAAATGACATGACATACTTTGACTATTCTTAACCACTAGGTGGTGATATAATACCAAAACAGTGTATTTGTAGCACATTGTGAGACTATTTAAACACAGGTGGGGTTAACATTAGGTAAGCATGATTAAGGGCATGAACTAGTCTGAAATATTGCTGTGTATTATTAGACCTATGTTTGCAGAATAAAGGTCTGTTTTAAACTTTGGAAGCTGGAGGACATTATTTATTTATTGAATTTGTGGCTTGGTTAGCCTCCTTCGTTTGCTTCAGAGATATTTGTGCTGTGTCCATACCTGCTATTGTGGTCCCTTTTTAGTGCCTGTCTCAGGCTGAAATATGTGAAGAACCAGAAAGTAACCAATTAGAGGCAACCAATTTGTGCAGAAGTGGGCAGCATTATAGAATAACCCTGCAGCAGCAGACAATCTAAGTAGTTTATGTGTGTAACTCTACAAATAATGTGAATGAAAAAAATAATAATAATGTAAAGTTTCACACAAGGATCATACAAGGTTTATTTTTCTCTCATACCTGTGGTAATAACTCCAGAAAAAACCCAACATTGTCCAAAATTTACAGGTTTTTTGGTTTTGTAATATTGCTGCAAAATGGCGCTACTTCCTGTCCAGGTTGTGGGAGATACACCGCCACTGTACTGGCCAGACCAGTTCCCTGTCAGTATTCCTTTATCATCATTGGAATTAACCTGTGGAAAAAGTGAATATATCTAGAGTGCATTTTTAAAATGACTAAATGTGCATTCAGTTTGGGATGATTTTCAAAACTGGATTTTCTAACCATACAAGGAAATGTTATGTTCATTTAAATAAAGGGTAAACATGATATCCAACTCGAACTGGGGAAGAGTGAGACAGGGAAAGATAGTAGGATCAGAGAAATATGAAAAATGGGCATTTTAGAGAAAGTATAAAAAAGGACCAGAAAAAGGATGGGAAAAGAGAGAACTATTACTTTATGACTCTTTTTTGCTCACTGTACTTTACCTCATTTTATTCTCTCACATTGTCATTCTCTCTTCTCACATCCCTATTTCTTGTATATAGTCTCTCATCCTACTATATGTAAATATATACAGTATATTATTAAAATATATTATTATATTATAATGTATATTGAAAACTATATCTATCTATCTAGTAAAAGGTAAAAAGTTATCTCGCTCGGGCTAACCCAATGTGCACAAAAAGCTGATTTTACAATATCACGCGCGCGTAACCTATTCCCCTATAGAATTCAATGGAGAAAAAAGTGCACTATCGGAAAAATCTGATCGCATATTCTCATGTGTGCTAACCCGACATGAAAATATGAATATTTCACATTCCAATGTTCTGCACATTGCAGAATATATACTATTTAATCATAAATACATATTTCTAGATATATCTGATGGTATTTTGGTACAATATATATATATATATATATATATATATATATATATATATATATATATATACACAGAGAGAAGCACACTCACAGGAACGAACAACTTGCTCAATACTATTGTTAGCCTGTTCAATAGCGATTTACCACCTGGGTGCAGCTTCTTTTAGCCTAGTAATGCTTTTCACAGAGAAGAACTTTCCTGTAGTATATCAGTCTGATCCCGCCTATTACGGTCAGTCCAGCGCTGAAATACCAGGCAATTCCTCTCTGAACAAGGAACACAGCAACCCCAGACGATCGCTTCGGCCTTCATTGGGCCTCGTCAGTGAGGTGTAGCCAGATTCCTCTAAGCACACTGAGCAAGGAGTCCACGTCTGGTTTCCCCTTTTTTCCCATAGGAAGACTAAATACACACAGAGAGAAGCACACTCACAGGAACGAACAACTGGCTCAATACTATTGTTAGCCTGTTCTATAGCGATTTATCACCTGGGTGCAGCTTCTTTTAGCCCAGTAATGCTTTTCACAGAGAACTTTCCTGTAGTATATCAATCTGATCTCGCCTATTACAGTCAGTCCAGCGCCAAAATACCAGGCAATTCCTTGCTGAACAAGGAACACAGCAACCCCAGACGATCGTTTCGGCCTTCATTGGGCCTCGTCAGTGAGGTGTAGCCAGATTCCTCTAAGCACACTGAGCAAGGAGTCCATGTCTGGTTTCTCCTTTTTCCCATAGGGAAACTAAATACACACAGATATATAAAAATAAATATCAATACAAAATGTTTGCATAGGAAATTAACACATCCAGGCAAGTTCCACGCTTTCTTTTCTCCAGCAGAACTCCATGTACATTGTTACAAATGCACAAGAGGATTCTGGGTACGATATGCAAAATCTCAGATTTTTTGCTTCAAATACTGTATTAACACAGCGATCTCTATTGGCTTCCCAATGCCCTTTTAAGGGCAATGCCCATACAAATGCCCCTTTAGGGGCAATGGGTAGTTAAGAATTTTTTAGGGTTAGGTTTTTTTTTATTTTGGGGGGTTAGGTGGGTGGGGGGCTTTATTGTTAGGTGTAACTTATTTTTTTTTAAAGGTAAAAGAGCTGTTTAACTTAGGGAAATTCCCTACAAAAGGCCCTTTTAAGGGCTATTTGTAGTTTAGTATTAGATTAGGGGGTGTTTATATTTTGGGAGGGGGGGCTTTTTATTTTCATAGGGTTAGGTTTAATTTTTTTATTTCTGATAATTTTGTTTATTATTTTATGTAATGTTAGATTTTTTTATTTTCTGTAATTTTAGCTTCATTTAAACTTAGTTTTTTTTATTTTTAAAGTAATTTTAGTTTTTTTATTTTAATTGTAATTTAGGATTATTTTAATTTATGTAATGGTGTTAATTTAGAGGGTGTTAGGTTAGGGGGTTTAGTGATTTATTTGCGTTGTGGGGTTTAGCAGTTTAGGGGTTAATAGATTTATTAGGTTAATTGCGATGTTGGTTATTGGCGGATTAGGGGTTAATAGTTTAAATAGCTAGATTGCGTTGTGGGGGGATGGCGGTTTAGGGGTTAATAACTTTGATATATACTTTGCGGTATGGGGGTTGGCGGATTAGGGGTTAAAGGAACACTAAACCCCACATTTTTATTTAATGATTCAGGTAGAGAATACAATTTTAAACAACATTAAAATTTAGTTCTATTATTTAATTTGTTACATTCTTTAGATATCCTCTGTGAAGAAATAGCACTAAACACAGGTGAGCCAATCACATGAGGCATCTATGTGCAGCTACCAATCAGCAGCTACTGAGCCTATCTAGATATGCTTTTGAGCAAAGAATATCAAGAGAATGAAGCAAATTAGATAAATGAAGTCAATTAGAAAGTTGTTTAAAATTACATGATCTTTCTAAATCATGAAAGAAAAAATTTGTGTTTCATGTCCCTTTTAATACATTAGTTATTGTAGTGGGGGGTTGTGGTTGAGAAGTAGATATCGAGCATGCGTTAGGTGTTTAATTTTATTCTAACAGCAAGTGACGGGTAAAATATACGGCGCCACACTTGTATGCGGCGCCATATATGCGATTGAGTGTAGTGTAAGGTTGGGTTACCATAGTAACATATTAATGTTTTAGAAATCCGGCACCGGGTGGAACCGTTAACCTTTTCAATGGAAACCTGGCACTAAAATGGAGCCATAAATTACTTTTAGCCTCTTCGGTAACTTACAGCTCCATTTTTAACGGCTCAATGGAAGCAAGCTCTATGTATTTACTAGCACATTGGTGGACCATGGATTAATACCTACATCCTAAACCTATTAAAGTAACAGTACCCTCATCCACTTTGTATCTTACTTGTTTCATTTAAAGAATATGTCATTATCCAGCATAGTGTTCTTGTGTTGTTAATGTATCTATCCTATTTTTAAACTGTTGAAATAAAAGTTATATTTTAATTTTTCTCTGCCAACAGTAACAGTACTAAAAGCCTCTAAGGAAAGTGAGTGCTTTTAAAGGTGTACACAAATCTTGTACTGATATCTCTAGTTTGTTAACATATGTACACATATCTATATATATATATACATACATATCCATCTTTAGACATGTATATGTATGTATCTCAATGTTAAAGCCTTTCGTCTGGCTTTTTTTTATCTAACACCTGAGTACTCATATCTTTGAGCCTTTATAACTTTTGGGCGCAATATATATATTTTTTAATAATATTTATTAGATGGTGTTATTATGAGTGCAACTGTACTTTGTAATGTATTTTTGATGTGTCTTGTGCAACTTTTTTGTTTCACAAAACAGTTAACCATGGCTCTGAGGATGCAGTAATTATTCTAGCGTAAATGTGATTGCGCTTAAGCAATCGCATTTCTTTCAACTTGTAATACCAGCGCTATTTAACCTTCGTTCGTGAAAACCCGATATCGCTTGCATGTAAATGTTTGTGTTCCACTTATAATCTGGCCCAATATAGGGCTAGATTATAAGTGAGATGCTATCTTAATGTGTGCCCGTAAAGGGGCAAATTTGCCCATTTGCGAGTGCATGTTAAATAACCAGCCATTACAAGCTCGTGTTTTCACTTTGTGCTAGTCTAACCAGAGGTCTAAAAATAAAAAGTTGCCCCAATTGCACCCAAAATAAAGAGGACAATACTTTAACATGAAATATAAATATGAGCATTTTAATTTGTTTAAAAAAAAAAACTGTTTCTTTACATAAGAGTCGATTTCTCGATAAATATATATGTACTGTATATACTTATATACATACATATTTATGTGTTTATATGTGTACAGTGTATAAGCATAGCTTAAAGAAGAGGTCAATCCATCACAAAATCGATATTGATAAAAACAGTTCTTTAGTTCTTCACATGGGTTAAAAGAAAAACGAAGGTAACCGCAAACCAAAGGTTCAAGACAATCACGGGCATAGCACGGTTGGGCTTATGCATTTCGGATGTAAAACCGTAGTCACAGTCACATACAGTATATATTTATTTATTGCTGCGCAATGCTGCGCCATTTCCCCTTGCACTGTGCTAGGTGGTTTGTGGTGGCTGCAGGAATGAAAACGAGGAGGCTCCTATTGGAGCCTATGGAAGTGAGCTCTCATGAGCACTTGGCTTTCGGCAATGCGAACGCGTTGGTATTACTGAGAGGAGCACAAATATCTTGCTTGCTTACGCGCAATATTGCACGCCACTCATAATATAGCTCACAGTATAAAAAGCTTATGTTAAAGCTATTTTTGTGAGATAGGAACTCATTGGCTGCTACCACCAGCATGAGAACAAACGGAAAACAAAAATTCAACATAGGAAAAAAACCATCCTTGGCTTTTATAGACTACACATATTACAAATAAACATAAATTGTAGTTGAGATATACTTTTTATATTACCACAAAACGTCTTTACCATTGTGTGCTTAAGTTTGATGTGCTTGTGAGAGTGAAATGCGTTGTCTCAAACTTACAAGTGCTGAGAATTTCCGGGATAATATCACTGGATCCCTTTTAGCTGCAGGTTTGAGTTCACTTTTATCCAGGAGATACATGCAGCAATCCAAGACATCAACTTCATGCTAAAACAAAAAATGAAAACAAATATTTACTGTCTAACAGACAAGCACCAATTACAGATACATTTAATAAAATACGGAACAGCTTAAATGTGTATTTTAAATGATTTAAAAGTGATGTTTCTTTGTTTCAAGAAAGAAAAAGAAAACAATAGCTTTGGGCTAGATTACAAGTGGAGCCCAGTGGCTGGTTATTGCTACCATGAGCATGCGGTAACAATTAGCGCTTATACAATTAAACCAGATTTCAGATCTCTGGTTAATTTTATAAATGTCCCCCAATTAGCCCCCAAATTAAAGGGACTGTCTAGTCAAAATTAAACTTTCATGATTCAGATAGGGCATGCAATTTTAAACAACTTTCCAATTTACTTCTATTATCTAATTTGCTCAATTGTTTAGATATCCTTTGTTGAAGAAATAGCAATGTACATGTGTGAGCCAAGATTTAAATAGGGCAAAATTAAATCCACGTCCCAGAAAAAAATGTATTTGGTAGTTGGGGGTCTTTTAGGTTTTATGGCTTTTAAGAGTCTACAAACTAAAGGATGTTTACCCACAGGTGAGTAATTAATTAAATCATGACAAATGGAAATGGCTGAATGGAAAACATTAATGGATCTATAAGCTAGACCCGAATCAAATGAATGAGAAAGAAAATTCAGAATGCGTAAAGGTAGCATTTACGGGTTCCCGGAGCCCATGCTTCCTGCATGAGGAGTTGAATACTTTCAGAAAGACCTTCACATTAACAGTATCCCCTGAAATTGTCCATGCCACTAATTTCAGGGATTGTTGAAGAACAAGTTTGTGAAAATTGCTGTCGGTATTGGACAGAACTTTGGGAATTAAAGGGAGAAGAGCAGGGAGTCAGTAAGACATCTCTAAATAGTGACGGATGCCATGATTGGGATGGCCACAGAGGTGTAATGATCGTCAAGGAAAGAAAATCCCTGCAAACAATTGACAGAGTCCTCACATTCATCAAAAAAGGAGGGAATGCATAAGCTGCATGAGGAGGCCAATGATGAAGAAATGCATCTATTGCCTTCGCTTCTGGATCTGAGCGCCAACTGAAATATGGACGTAATTGGAAGTTCAAGCGAGAAGCGAATAAATCTATGGAAAAAGGACCTCTCAAAGTTTGCAGAGAAAGAAAAACTTCTCTGTTCAACTTCCAATCACTTTAATATTTTAGATGACGAGAACCCCAGTCCTTTAATGAATTTGAAAGACCTTGAAAATACTCTGCCGTAATGGAAATATTCCTCTCTAAGCAAAGATTAATTAAATCTTTTATAACACTGGAAATATTTCTGGATTTGGTTCCTTCAAGTCAATAAAGAAGAATGGACACTAGAGAAGAACCTCTTACAAAACTTCTGAACGCAAACGAACCGGCCAAAAGTTCCAAACAATTGAAATGAAAAAGTTTTTATGACAGTGACCATTTCCTCCTGTAATCACGGACTGCAACAAGCTCCCCAACTGAAGCAACTTGCATCTGATTCTATGATTAGGTCTGGGAGTTTACCAAAAATTGCTCTCCCATTCTAAGTTCCATATGAGCAAGCCACCATTCTAATTCCTCTTTGGCTTCCAAAGATAGTGGAATGAGATGAGCAAAGGAAAAATCCTTCTGAAGATAGAAGATCTTCAGACTTTGTAATTCTCTGTAATGTAAAGGGTCTGGAAATATAGCCTGAATAGAGGATGATAGCAAAGCAAATATTCTGGCTATTGTTGTGATTGAAAGAAGTTGTTTGGGAAAGGGTTTTCGAGATCTCTTTCTTGATATTTTTTATCTTCTGTAAAGGAAGACTTAGGGGCCGATTTACTAACAATCAGACGGACATGATCCGCTGTAGCAGATCATGTCTGCCTGACATTGCTGAATGTCGACAGCATATGCTGTCTGCATTTAACATTGCACAAGCAGTTCTGGTGAACTGCTTGTGTAATGCCACCCCCTTCAGATTTGCAGCCAATCGACTGCTAGCAGGAGGTGTCAACCCGATCGTATGCGGGGTGGATTGCTGTCCGCCAGAGGTGTAACTAGAAACCACAGGGCCCAGGTGCAAGAATCTAAGAAGGGAAGAAAAAACAAGGAATTTCCACTGTTCTGGGTTGATTGGAACTGTGAGATAAGCATCTGAAAAGTCCAATCTCACTAACCAATCATTGTCTAAGAGGCATTTGTGAAGAAGAATGCTCTCCATTTTGAAGTTCTGAGATTGATTACTGTCTGAAACTGACCATTTTTCTTCTTTACTAGAAAAAGTTTGCTTAAAAAATCATCTTTTTGAATTTGAGGTTGGCAAAATTGTTTTTTTGAAAGATTTTAAATCTCCTTTTGAACCAGAATTCTGTCTTCTTGAGAAAATATAATGGGATTTGGTTTTAGAATTTGAATGGGTCGGGAAGTAAATTCTATTGATACACCTTTTACAGCTTGTATGTAGCTCCAATTCTGAGCAAAAAGGGCGAGTCTGCCACCAATTATATGAGAGAAAGAAGGAGAATTAAGAGATCATTGTTTAATTACCTGGTGGTTAACGTGCTCTGGGGGGTGATCTTCTAGGGTTCCAGGGTCTTGCCCGGGTGGGGGAAAAAAACTGGTTGAGGGATCTTGGGGTCTCTGATATTGGTACTGGGAAAACTTAGGGTGGTAATATTGTGAGAACTGAGACCTGGTAATGTAGGAGGAACGGCCATGAAAGTGGCCTCTGCCTTTCCTGGCCTTGTCAGAGAAATTTGGTGTATAAATGATCTTCTTAGCAGAAGATTTGACCTCATTTAACGTGGTTAAAGTGTTAATATAACTATTAAGAGCTTTAAAAAAATGGGTCCCCAAATAAAAGACCGTTAAAATTTGATGATAATTTATTTAAAGCTGTGTCACAAATTTTAGGATCAATTTTCCTGAGGATATTTTTTCTCTGTTTTATTGTAATGGCAGCATTGGTATTGCATATAAAGCATAGTATAAGTTGAACCCATTCTCTAACGGTGTGTGGGTCAAGTGTCATCATCTAATACTGCTCGGTCTGCTATGTCAAACAATTTAGTAATTGGACCTACAGTATCTAGTAATTTGTCCTAGCATTCTTTGCATGCCTTATCCATTCCTTTCTTTATCTTATAAATGGTATCCCAAAAACTTAAGAACTTTTTGGTCTATTTCAGGGGTGACAGCACCATTATTAGGTAAAATAGACCTTGGACATTCCGCTCTCATTTATTCTTAGAATGTTGTTTTAAAGATTTTTAACCTGATAATCAATAAAGTTTGCTAGGTCCATAGGAGGACCCCAATTCTGATGAACAAGGATGATGTCATATGTCTGGGTTAAATCTGAGATTACCTAGAGAATTGACCAAATTAAATTCATCCTCTTCAATGTGTTGTTTTTCTCACACTTTTTTTTACATTTCTCAGTTAGGTGAATTATCAAATGATATAGAAAAATTACTATTTTTGTCAGAAAATTCATCACATTTCTCAGTAGAAGAATCAGACTGTGAAGATGATGTGATTTTTGGAATGGATCTAGATTTATATTTTGAAACTCCCATATGTGACACTTTGGGAGTAAGGGCTCTTTTGACAGATGTTTTACATCCCCTGCCGCTGGGAAGGTCTTTTACGTTTTAAAGTTGATTTTGAGCTGTCAGTCATGTTTGAGGAAAGTAACGATGACATATGAGTCATAAACTTATTTAAGGAATTATCAATCATAAGCTGCACAGATTGCTCAGTCAGAGGAGCAGGATTTTCATTGTTCTGAGATATATTACAAGAATAAAATAAATATAATAATTTAATAAAATTGTCAGTTAAATATAGACATTCTATTGGCTGTTCCGATCAGCCAATAGAATGCGAGCTCAATCTGATTGGCTGATTGGATCAGCCAATCGGATTGATCTTGATTCTGATTGGCTGATTCCATCAGCCAATCAGAATATTCCTACCTTAATTCCGATTGGCTGATAGAATCCTATCAGCCAATCGGAATTCGAGGGACGCCAACTTGGATGACGTCCCTTAAAGGAACCGTCATTCTTCAGTTGGACGTCGCCGGAGGAAGATGGGTCCGCGCTGGAGGTCTTCAGGATGGAGCCGGTCGTCATCGGATGAAGATAGAAGATGCCGCTTGGATCAAGATGGTTGCCGGTCCGGATCGCCTCTTCTTCCCGGATAGGATGAAGACTTTGGAGCCTCTTCTGGACCGCTTCAGCCACCGGATGATGGATCGCCAGCCCCCGCTTGGGTTGGATGAAGATTTTGGAGCCAGGACGGATCGGTGATACCTGGTGAGGTGAAGACAAGGTAGGAAGATCTTCAGGGGCTTAGTGTTAGGTTTATTTAAGGGGGGTTTGGGTTAGATTAGGGGTATGTGGGTGGTGAGTTGTAATGTTGGGGGGGGGGGTATTGTATGATTTTTTTTACAGGCAAAAGAGCTGAAATTCTTGGGGCATGCCCCGCAAAGGGCCCTGTTCAGGGCTGGTAAGGTAAAAGAGCTTTTAACTTTATTAATTTAGAATAGGGTAGGGCATTTTTTTATTTTGGGGGTCTTTGTTATTTTATTAGGGGGCTTAGAGTAGGTGTAATTAGTTTAAAATTGTTGTAATATTTTTCTTATGTTTGTAAATATTTTTTTATTTTTTGTAACTTAGTTCTTTTTTATTTTTTGTACTTTAGTTAGTTTATTTCATTGTAGTTATTTGTAGGTATTGTATTTAATTTATTTATTGATAGTGTAGTGTTAGGTTTAATTGTAGGTAATTGTAGGTATTTTATTTAATTAATTTATTGATAGTGTAGTGTTAGGTTTAATTAGAACTTAGGTTAGGATTTATTTTACAGGTAATTTTGTAATTATTTTAACTAGGTAACTATTAAATAGTTCTTAACTATTTAATAGCTATTGTACCTGGTTAAAATAATTACAAAGTTGCCTGTAAAATAAATATTAATCCTAAAATAGCTACAATGTAATTATAATTTATATTGTAGCTATATTAGGATTTATTTTACAGGTAAGTATTTAGCTTTAAATAGGAATAATTTATTTAATAAGAGTTAATTAATTTCGTTAGATTAAAATTATATTTAACTTAGGGGGGTGCTAGTGTTAGGGTTAGACTTAGCTTTAGGGGTTAATACATTTATTATAGTAGCGGTGAGCCCCGGTCGGCAGATTAGGGGTTAATAATTGAAGTTAGGTGTCGGCGATGTTAGGGAGGGCAGATTAGGGGTTAATACTATTTATTATAGGGTTAGTGATGCGGATTAGGGGTTAATAACTTTATTATAGTAGCGGTGCGGTCCGCTCGGCAGATTAGGGGTTAATAAGTGTAGGCAGGTGGAGGCGACATTGTGGGGGGCAGATTAGGGGTTAATAAATATAATATAGGGGTCGGCGGTGTTAGGGGCAGCAGATTAGGGGTACATAGGGATAATGTAAGTAGCGGCGGTGTACGGAGCGGCAGATTAGGGGTTAATAATAATATGCAGGGCTCAGCGATAGCGGGGGCGGCAGAATAGGGGTTAATAAGTATAAGGGTAGGGGTGTTTAGACTCGGGGTACATGTTAGGGTGTTAGGTGCAGACGTAGGAAGTGTTTCCCCATAGCAAACAATGGGGCTGCGTTAGGAGCTGAACGCGGCTTTTTTGCAGGTGTTTTTTTTCAGGTCAAACAGCCCCATTGTTTCCTATGGGGGAATCGTGCACGAGCACGTTTTTGAGGCTGCCCGCGTCCGTAAGCAACTCTGGTATCGAGAGTTGCAGATGCGTTAAAAATGCTCTACGCTCCTTTTTTGGAGCCTAACGCAGCGATTCTGTGGACTCTCAATACCAGAGTTATTTTTATGGTGCGGCCAGAAAAAAGCCGGCGTTAGCTACTCGGGTCGTTACCGACAAAACTCTAAATCTAGCCGTTAGTATTTTTTTTAAATGTAAAATAGCTGTTTAACTTAGGGCAATGCCCTACAAAAGGCCCTTTTAAGGGCTATTGGTAGTTTAGTTTAAATTAGGTGGTGTTTTTATTTTGGGGGGCTTTTTTATTTTCATAGGGATTAGGTTTAATTTTTTTTTATTTTTGATAATTTTTCTGTAATTTTAGAGGTTTTTATTTTTTGTAATTTTAGATGATTTTTTTTGTAATTTAATGTTAGGTTTTATTTAAGTGTAACTTAGTATTAGGGTTAATTTAGGGAGTGTTAGGTTAGGGGGCTTAGTAATTAAAATATTTATTTGCGTTGTGGGGGGTTGGCGGTTTAGGAGTTAATAGGTTAATTAGGTTTATTGCGATGTGGTGTTTTGGCAGTTTATGGGGTTAATAAGTTAATTAGGTTTATTGCGATGTGGGGGTTTGGTGGTTTAGGGGGTAATAGGTTAATTAGGTTTATTGCAATGTGGGGGTTTGGCAGTTTAGGGGTTAATAGGTTAATTAGGTTTATTGTGATGTGGGTTTGGCGGCTCAGGGGTTAATAGGTTAATTAAGTTTATTGCGAGGTGGGGAGTGGTTTAGGGGTTAATATTTTAATTATGATATTTGAAGTTAATTACTTTATTATTTTGCGATGTGGGGGTTTGCGGTTTAGGTGTTTGTTAATACTTAGTGCGAAAGGTTAGGTTTTTTTTTTTATTTAGTGTGGGCGTTTTTTTTATTTATTTCTTGTGGGCAGTTGCGTGTTTTTTTTTAAGGCTTCGGGTTTGCCTATGTTGAATCCAGTTGGATTCTGATTATGGCAGGGTGGTGAAAGAACCGGGATGCAGTGTCGCTGCATACAGGTGGATTTTTTTGGCTGCGCGAGCAGCCATCATTCCTTTGAGGATGCGTGTGCAACTGGCGATGGCGACAAAAGTGTTACAGGCGAGATTATAGTATAGATATTATATAAGTATATGCAAAATATGGCCACCGGAGGGAGCCCTAAGCTAAATAATGCATCATTAGAAAAAAGTAAACTAAAAATGGAACAAATGATGTACAATTAGGTAGAAACAGTGTTATACTGAGAGGGAATGGCCTCCTGACTGATGAGGTAATCTGTGGGAGTGATAATGGGCGGGAAATATCGGAAGCTAAAGAACACCTCTAAAATGGATTAATTGACAATACAGATAACTAAGACGCCGGTCGAAGGGAAAACCAATCACAAAGAAGAAAAAAAATGGGAGTATGAAAATTATTACAATAATTAATAATTTTTAAAAAGTATAATAAAAGGAAAAGGAAAAAATATTAGTAAGAAAAGGAAAAAATTAGAGAGAATGAGAAAAAACAGAAATGAAACTAAAATATAAGAAGGAACAATTTAATTAAAAAAGAAATGAGAAATTGAAAGGAAAACAATTAAAAAAGAAAATAAATGAAAAAATGAAAGAGAAAAAATAGAAATTATAGGAAACTTTAAATATACAAACAGGAATCTGGACTGCGTATTGGTCATTTTGTGGTCATCTCCTTTGTCCTGATTGGTCAGCTGTTACTATGCTTTTAAATAGTCTCACTGATTTCATTGGGTTTTTTTTCAGTGATTTATTTGTTTATATATTATTTACTTTAAAATGCTGCAGTGAGTAGTAAAAGAAAGATTAAAAAAAAATGAGTCTCTAGTCTTGTAATAAAATCAAAACTGCTACAGCTACTTTGCTCCTGTAACTACCCGGCTCTAACACATGGACTTGTAGCTACTGCAGCTGTTGCTATAGATACGTAAGCAAGAAATGCAACAGAAGCTTCTTGAAACTACAAATCCCTACAACTTTGTATTATGTAGCAAGCGGTCGCTACCTCTGATTGCAATGATGTAGCGAACACAAGGGATTTTACCTACAGTGAAGACTAACTACTTAACAAAGCAAAAACGCTACTTTTTCCTGTCATTTCGGAAGCAAATCTCCGATAGATTGTGACTGACTGCCATATCAATACATAGCATACATGCAGCTAAAGGGGCAGCAAACGTTGGCCTTTTGTTTGTTACATTTTTTTCTAAATACTTAATTTGGCCCCTAAATGATACTTACCTCATTTGCGAAGCTGTCCTCCTCTGCGCTGCAGTTTTTTCAACTAGTGCTTCATAGACTTGTCTAATCACAGCGAGCCTGATCACGTCTAATCACAGCGAGCCTGATTGCGCCATTCAACTGCATGTAGCGCGCTCCCGCACTAGGTAAAGTAGTTGACATCCAACAAAATAGGGATTTACTACTGTATTTTTTTTTTAAATGATTTGTAAAACTACTTAAAAACTGTGGTGAGTAAGTTTATCTTATTTCCCTTAATTGTGGCTAATTCAGACAAGTTGTCTTAGATATAGTTTCCTTAAAAATGCAAAAAATTGCCTAATGAGATGAAAAACTCAGTGTTTGTTTCTGGCATCCAATAAATATAAATTCTCTTCTCTTTGTGTTATTTGCCATCAAAGCGAGTGTAAAATCAGCGCTTTAGTGTTACTGACAGCAATGGGGATTGAATCACTGTTCATTTGTCAGAAGTATAGAGGTAAGTTTTTGGAGGTGTCTAAATTCAAAGGAGGGCACCATGGGAGGAATACTCTGTTTTTTTTTGCAATATGTGAACAGTTTAGCTGTTCAGCAAGTTTCAATAATGTTATGCTTTCTAATAAGGCAATTGATTTTATCTACATTAATCTTAGTGTAATAACAGCACCACTGACATCAGCTCAACTGCAAAATAGTTCTCTATTTTAGTGGCCTAAAGGGGCTGCTAATGATGTAATCATCTAAGAATCTATTTTCTCAACCTAGCAATACCCTTCATTATAAAATACTTAAAAATAAAACGTTGTATTGGATTACATGTATGTAATTGAATGATCATTGAACTACGCATTTTGCACTTTTTTATGATCATCAAATAAAAAATTGAACATTACATGGTTACCACTACTATTTTAAGAAAATCCTTCAGTACACACTGAGGTTTATAGCAACTAAATATATCATTATTAATCCATTAGAACATAACTAAAAGAATAAAAATACAAACACTTACCGACTAACTAAAGTTGACACAAAAACTGGCCAATCACAGATTTTAAAACACAGATCTTTTCTTAGTTACCCATGATTTCTGAAAATACATTTTGTTAAGCAATTTTGTACTTTAAAAATTTCACCTGTCCAAAGTTCCAAGGCCTGTTAACAATTCGACTGGACTGTCCAACATAAATATATCCGGTGTCATTCATAACATATTCCTTCCTCCAGTCTTCATTTGGCATGAATACAGTGTCCTCTAAACCAGAAGAGCAAATCACGTTTTTTATGTATCATTAATTATAATAAAGTGCTAACCTATTCCGTAATGCTATGACAAAATATTCATTATTAAAGAGATTAAACAGTTACAAAACAAGAGTTACACAAACTACAATGGAGTAGAGGGTCCTGTGTGTGTGTTACCACCTGATGTATATTACCTTTAGACATACAGGTCAAGTGGGCATATAAACGTAAAGGAACATAAACCCAACATTTTTCTTTCATGATTCAGATAGAGAATATAATTTTAAACAACTTTCCCTTTTACTTCATTATCTTTGTATCCTTTGTTGAAGAAGCAGCAATGCACTACTAGGAGCTAGATAACATATTGAGTAAGCCAATAACATGAGACATGTGGGAATAGTGAAGAATCTGAGGTGAAAAATTAGAGAAATGCGTAGGCTGAAATCATCTCAGGACAGATGTGTTTTTACAAAACACTTGAAACTTAAAGTTTGACTCACGACTTACAGAGCAAGACATGGGAATCCACAGAATTGGTGCAGTTTTTATTAACGTCTTTTTGCTGGGAATGTGAGGAAATAATGAGAGGGGTGAGAGAAGTAGGTATTGGTAGGTATTGGGCGTAAGTGGGCAGATGATGAGAGAGCAAAGGTATAGGAGAGTACTGTGTTAATTGGCACTTTCTTTTTTAAGGTAAAGATCTGGAATTTTATTCTTTAAGCTAAAATAAGTTAATGAAGAAACTCACAAGAGATACAACAGCTGAGGAATGGTATGTAATGAAGAGTCATGTGAAGGCATTCATGATAGATTTCAGTTGGGAAAAGACATTTATTTTGGATACCAAGGAAAAAGGAGATGCAGTAGTCAGTGTGGGATATGAGTAAATTAGAATCTTAGTATCTTGTGTGAGGAAGTGGAATATTTTGGAAACTATTTGAGGAAAACAATAATACAGAGTGTTAGACTTAGATTTTGGGAACCAGATTAAAAGTGACAAATGTTACACAATATATAGCAACAACATATTTATTAGTAACTACTGAATATGGTCTACATACAATAAGGGTATATTGGTACCAGCGGCCTTGCTATTAAATAACCAATATGCATATACCTACCTTTGCACCAAGGGTTGCATAAGAGGTAAATTGTTTGATCTTTGGGAACATAAACAATTCCTTTCCCTGTTATGATGCTCAGAGTGTATTTCCCAATTATGGCATCAGCAGGACTATGGACTGCAATCAAGTACTGCAAGAAATGTAGATATCCAGTTTATTTTGTTGAAGATAAAAATAAAGACAAAATCACCATGCAAAATATTTACCAAATAATATAAAGGTCTTTAATTAAATCAATCAGAATTAATTTGTGAAGTGCATGACATGGATTATTTGTTATTAACACCCTTTACAAATCATTCAAAATGTACACAATAGCCCTCTTGTAGACCTCTTAACCATCCAGAATTCTGTCATGGGTTGAAAGGTCCACCTGATATTCTGCACACAGCTTCTCTGGCCAGGGCAAATGTTCCGGTTTTAGGGACTGCCCAGCTCTTCCCAGGTGTGGGCAACTCCATCCCTCTCTACCCATGAAATGTCTGGCTTGCCAATAACAAGTGCATGGCCACACTCTTCTGATGTAGCCCCACCCACAAAACAAATGTGGGCCACCAACCGCAATTCCTATCACCTCCCTGTCTCGGAAAGCCTTTTGCGGAGAAATGCTCTTGTGTTATGCTTTGAAAATGTATTCTCTCCAAGAAAACACATCTATACCTTACATGGGGGAAGTTCAACAAATATTCCAATCAATTAGAATCTTTTTAAAATGAACAAATTTTTTGCCTTTTTTTCCAAGGGTTATTTCTTGACGGTCTGCACTGCTTTTTCAATGTTTCAATGTTACACATGCTCATTTAATATGTTAGAAAACACTATTTATTTTTATAATAAAATGTTAATAAATTAAAGTTCAAATCATACTTGTTAACTACAGATTTGTACACAAATTAAATATAATCATCTAAATGTTCGTTTATTCTTGCAATAAAGTGTTTGAAGATTATAAAATTACTCAAAATTATTTAAAATAATTATTTGCCCACATCATCTACTGATTATGGGTTAAGTTAAAAAAAAACTAAACAAACACATAACATACGGCTAGATTACGAGTTTTGCGGTATGAGTGAAAAAGCAGCGTTAAGGCTCTTTTTCACTACCGCTGGTATTACAAGTCTTGCAGGTTTAGGTGTACCGCACACTTTTTTGGCCGTAACGCAATGTAACTACAGCAGCTTTCCAAAAGTCCTTTTTCAATGAGACTTCCTTTGCGCGCCGGTATTACGAGTCTGCCTTGGAGGCCAAAAAGTGAGCGGTACACCCTATACCGTCAAGATCCATACCGTAAACTGAAAGTCAGTAGTTATGAGTTTTACGCTACAAAGCCGTAACATAAAACTCATAACTAAAGTGCTAAAATGTACACTAACACCCATAAACTACCTATTAACCCCTAAACCAAGGCCCGTCCACATCACAAACACTAAAATAAAATTATTAACCCCTAATCTGCCACTCCGGACATCGCCGCCACTATAATAACCATATTAACCCCTAAACCGCCGTACTCCCGCATCGCAAACACTAGTTAAATATTATTAACCCCTAATCTGCTGCCCCTAACATCGCAGCAACCTACATTACTGTTATTAACCCTTAATCTGCTGCCCCCAAAATCGCCGCCACTATACTAAAGTTATTAACCCCTAAACCTAGCCCTAAGTCTAACCCCAACACCCCTAACTTCAATGTAATTAAAATAAATCTAAATAAAACCTACTATTAATAACTAAATAATTCCTTTTTAAAACAAAATACTTACCTGTAAAATAAACCCTAAGCTAGCTACAATATAACTAATAGTTACATTGTATCTATCGTAGGTTTTATTTTTATTTTACAGCTAAGTTTGTATTTATTTTAACTAGGTAGAATAGTTATTAAATAGTTATAAACTATTTACTAACTACATAGTTAAAATAAATACAAATTTACCTGTAAAATAAAACCTAACCTGTCTTACACTACCACCTAACCTTACACTACAATTAAATAAATTACATAAATTAAATACAATTAACTAAATTGCAAAAAACAAACACTAAATTACACAAAATAAAAAAGAAATTATCAAATATTTAAACTAATTACACCTAATTACATCTAATAGCCCTATCAAAATAAAAAAGCCCCCCCAAAACAAAAAAAAACCCTAGCCTAAACTAAACTGCCAATAGCCCTTAAAAGGGCCTTTTGTGGGGCATTGCCCCAAAGAAATCAGCTCTTTTACCTGTAAAAAATAATATAAAAAAAAAAACAACAGTAAACCCACCACCCACACAACCAAACCCCCCAACTACAATCCTAACTAAAAAAACCTAAGCTCCCCATTGCCCTGAAAAGGGCATTTGTATGGGCATTGCCCTTAAAAGGGCATTTAGCTCTTTTTCCACCCAAACCCTAAGCTAAAAATAAAACCCACCCAATAAACCCTTAAAAAACCTAACACTAACCCCTAAAGAGCCACTTACAGTTTTTGAAGACACGACATCCATCCTCAACGAAGCGTCAGATGTCCTCATTGAGTCCGGCAGAATTCTTCATCCAAGCGGGCCGAAGTCTTCATCCAAGCCGGCAGAAGTCTTCATCCAGACGGCATCTTCTATCTTCATCCATTCGGCGAGGAGCGGCTCCATCTTCAAGACATCTGGCGCGAAGCATCCTCTTCAATCGACGGTTCTTCCAGAATGAAGGTTCCTTTAAGTTATGTCATCCAAGATGGCGTCCCTTGAATTCCGATTGGCTGATAGAATTCTATCAGCCAATCGGAATTAAAGGTGAAAAATTCCTATTGGCTTTAATAGAATTCTATCAGTCAATCGGAATTCAAGGGACGCCATCTTGGATGACGTCCCTTAAAGGAACCTTCATTCTGGAAAAGCCGTCGATTGAAGAGGATGCTCCACGCCGGATGTCTTGAAGATGGAGCCGCTCCGTGCCGGATGGATGAAGATAGAAGATGCCATCTGGATGAAGACTTCTGCCGGCTTGGATGAAAACTTCGGCCCGCTTCGATGAGGACTTCTGCCGCTTCGTTGAGGATGGATGTTGGGTCTTCAAAAACTGTAAGTGGATCTTCGGGGGTTAGTGTTAGTTTTTTTAGGGTTTATTGGGTGGGTTTTATCTTAGTGTTTGGATGGAAAAAGAGCTAAATGCCCTTTCAAGGGCAATGCCCATACAAATGCCCTTTTCAGGGCAATGGGGAGCTTAGGTTTTTTAGTTAGGATTTTATTTGGGGGGTTTGGTTGTGTGGGTGGTGAGTTTTACTGTTGGGGGGTTGTTTGTATTATTTTTTACAGGTAAAATAGCTGATTTCTTTGGGGCAATGCCCCGCAAAAGGCCCTTTTAAGGGCTATTGGCAGTTTAGTTTAGGCTAGGTTTTTTTTTTTTTGGGGGGGGCTTTTTATTTTGATAGGGCTATTAGACTAGGTGTAATTAGTTTAAATATTTGATAATTTCTTTTTTATTTTGTGTAATTTAGTGGGGGGGGTTAATTTAATTAATTGTATTTAATTAATGTAATTTATTTAATTTTAGTGTAATGTTAGGTTTTAGTGTAAGACAGGTTAGGTTTTATTTTACAGGTAAATTTGTATTTATTTTAACTAGGTAGTTAGTAAATAGTTCATAACTATTTAGTAACTATTCTACCTAGTTAAAATAAATACAAACTTGCCAGTGAAATAAAAATAAAACCTAACGGCTAGATTTGGAGTTTTGTCGGTAACGACCCGAAAAGCTAACACCGGCTTTTTTCTGGCCGCACCATAAAAATAACTCTGGTATTGAGAGTCCACATAAAGGCTGCGTTAGGCTCCAAAAAAGGAGCGTAGAGCATTTTTAACGCAACTTCAACTCTCAATACCAGAGTTGCTTACGGACGCGGCCAGCCTCAAAAACGTGCTTGTGCACGATTCCCCCATAGGAAACAATGGGGCTGTTTGAGCTGAAAAAACACCTGCAAAAAAGCCGCGTTCAGCTCTTAACGCAGCCCCATTGTTTGCTATGCGGAAACACTTCCTACGTCTGCACCTAACACCCTAACATGTACCCCGAGTCTAAACACCCCTAACCTTACACTTATTAACCCCTATTCTGCCGCCCCCGCTATCGCTGACCCCTGCATATTTTTTTAACCCCTAATCTGCCGCTCCGTAAACCGCCGCTACTTACATTATCCCTATGTACCCCTAATCTGCTGCCCCTAACACCGCCGACCCCTATATTATATTTATTAACCCCTAATCTGCTCCCCACAACGTCGCCTCCACCTGCCTACACTTATTAACCCCTAATCTGCCGACCGGACCTGAGCGCTACTATAATAAAGTTATTAACCCCTAATCCGCCTCACTAACCCTATAATAAATAGTATTAACCCCTAATCTGCCCTCCCTAACATCGCCGACACCTAACTTCAATTATAAACCCCTAATCTGCCGACCGGAGCTCACCGCTATTCTAATAAATGTATTAACCCCTAAAGCTAAGTCTAACCCTAACACTAACACCCCCCCTAAATTAAATATAATTTTAATCTAACGAAATGAATTAACTCTTATTAAATAAATTATTCCTATTTAAAGCTAAATACTTACCTGTAAAATAAATCCTAATATAGCTACAATATAAATTATAATTACATTGTAGCTATTTTAGGATTAATATTTATTTTACAGGCAACTTTGTAATTATTTTAACCATGTACAATAGCTATTAAATAGTTAAGAACTATTTAATAGCTACCTAGTTAAAATAATTACAAAATTACCTGTAAAATAAATCCTAACCTAAGTTACAATTAAACCTAACACTATACTATCATTAAATTAATTAAATAAAATACCTATAATTACCTACAATTAAACCTAACACTACACTATCAATACATTAATTAAATACAATATCTACAAATAACTACAATGAAATAAACTAACTAAAGTACAAAAAATAAAAAAGAACTAAGTTACAAAAAATAAAAAAATATCTACAAACATAAGAAAAATATTACAACAATTTTAAACTAATTACACCTACTCTAAGCCCCCTAATAAAATAACAAAGACCCCCAAAATAAAAAATGCCCTACCCTATTCTAAATTAATAAAGTTCAAAGCTCTTTTACCTTACCAGCCCTGAACAGGGCCCTTTGCGGGGCATGCCCCAAGAAGTTCAGCTCTTTTGCCTGTAAAAAAAAAACATACAATACCCCCCCCAACATTACAACCCACCACCCACATACCCCTAATCTAACCCAAACCCCCCTTAAATAAACCTAACACTAAGCCCCTGAAGATCATCCTACCTTGTCTTCACCTCACCAGGTATCACCGATCCGTCCTGGCTCCAAAATCTTCATCCAACCCAAGCGGGGGCTGGCGATCCATCATCCGGTGGCTGAAGAGGTCCAGAAGAGGCTCCAAAGTCTTCATCCTATCCGGGAAGAAGAGGCGATCCGGACCGGCAACCATCTTGATCCAAGCGGCATCTTCTATCTTCATCCGATGACGACCGGCTCCATCCTGAAGACCTCCACCGCGGACCCATCTTCTTCCGGCGACGTCCAACTGAAGAATGACGGTTCCTTTAAGGGACGTCATCCAAGATGGCGTCCCTCGAATTCCGATTGGAATTAAGGTAGGAATATTCTGATTGGCTGATGGAATCAGCCAATCAGAATCAAGTTCAATCCGATTGGCTGATCCAATCAGCCAATCAGATTGAGCTCGCATTCTATTGGCTGTTCCGATTCTGATTGGCTGATTCCAAATCGGAACAGCCAATAGAATGCGAGCTCAATCTGATTGGCTGATTGGATCAGCCAATCGGATTGAACTTGATTCTGATTGGCTGATTCCATCAGCCAATCAGAATATTCCTACCTTAATTCCGATTGGCTGATAGAATCCTATCAGCCAATCGGAATTCGAGGGACGCCATCTTGGATGACGTCCCTTAAAGGAACCGTCATTCTTCAGTTTGACGTCGCCGGAAGAAGATGGGTCCGCGGTGGAGGTCTTCAGGATGGAGCCGGTCATCATCGGATGAAGATAGAAGATGCCGCTTGGATCAAGATGGTTGCCGGTCCGGATCGCCTCTTCTTCCCGGATAGGATGAAGACTTTGGAGCCTCTTCTGGACCTCTTCAGCCACCGAATGATGGATCGCCAGCCCCCGCTTGGGTTGGATGAAGGTTTTGGAGCCAGGACGGATCGGTGATACCTGGTGAGGTGAAGACAAGGTAGGATGATCTTCAGGGGCTTAGTGTTAGGTTTATTTAAGGGGGGTTTGGGTTAGATTAGGGGTATGTGGGTGGTGGGTTGTAATGTTGGGGGGGGGTATTGTATGTTTTTTTTTTACAGGCAAAAGAGCTGAACTTCTTGGGGCATGCCCCGCAAAGGGCCCTGTTCAGGGCTGGTAAGGTAAAAGAGCTTTGAACTTTATTAATTTAGAATAGGGTAGGGCATTTTTTTATTTTGGGGGTCTTTGTTATTTTATTAGGGGGCTTAGAGTAGGTGTAATTAGTTTAAAATTGTTGTAATATTTTTCTTATGTTTGTAGATATTTTTTTATTTTTTGTAACTTAGTTCTTTTTTATTTTTTGTACTTTAGTTAGTTTATTTCATTGTAGTTATTTGTAGATATTGTATTTAATTAATGTATTGATAGTGTAGTGTTAGGTTTAATTGTAGGTAATTATAGGTATTTTATTTAATTAATTTAATGATAGTATAGTGTTAGGTTTAATTGTAACTTAGGTTAGGATTTATTTTACAGGTAATTTTGTAATTATTTTAACTAGGTAGCTATTAAATAGTTCTTAACTATTTAATAGCTATTGTACATGGTTAAAATAATTACAAAGTTGCCTGTAAAATAAATATTAATCCTAAAATAGCTACAATGTAATTATAATTTATATTGTAGCTATATTAGGATTTATTTTACAGGTAAGTATTTATCTTTAAATAGGAATAATTTATTTAATAAGAGTTAATTTATTTTGTTAGATTAAAATTATATTTAATTTAGGGGGGTGTTAGTGTTAGGGTTAGACTTAGCTTTAGGGGTTAATACATTTATTAGAATAGCGGTGAGCTCCTGTCGGCAGATTAGGGGTTAATACTATTTATTATAGGGTTAGTGAGGCGGATTAGGGGTTAATAACTTTATTATAGTAGCGGTGCAGTCCGCTCGGCAGATTAGGGGTTAATAAGTGTAGGCAGGTGGAGACGACGTTGAGGGGGGCAGATTAGGGGTTAATAAATATAATATAGGGGTCGGCGGTGTTAGGGGCAGCAGATTAGGGGTACATAGCTATAATGTAGGTGGCGGCGCTTTGCGGTCGGCAGATTAGGGGTTAATTATTGTAGGTAGCTGTCGGCGACGTTGTGGGGGGCAGATTAGGGGTTAATAAATATAATACAGGGGTCGGCGGTGTTAGGGGCAGCAGACTAGGGGTACATAAGTATAACGTAGGTGGCGGCGCTTTGCGGTCAGCAGATTAGGGGTTAATTATTGTAGGTAGCTGGCGGCGACGTTGTGGGGGGCAGATTAGGGGTTAATAAATATAATACAGGGGTCGGCGGTGTTAGGGGCAGCAGATTAGGGGTACATAAGTATAACGTAGGTGGCGGTCGGCAGATTAGGGGTTAAAAAATTTTAATCGCGTGGCGGCGATGTGGGGGGACCTCGGTTTAGGGGTACATAGGTAGTTTATGGGTGTTAGTGTACTTTAGAGTACAGTAGTTAAGAGCTTTATGAACGGGCGTTAGCCCAGAAAGCTCTTAACTACTGACTTTTTTTTTAGATTTCTAACGCTCACTTCAACCACGACTCTAAATACCGGAGTTAAAAAAATCCCATTGAAAAGATAGGATACGCAATTTACGTAAGGGGATCTGCGGTATGGAAAAGTCGCGGCTGAAAAGTGAGCGTTAGACCCTTTTTTGAGTGACTCCAAAAACCGGAGTTAGCCTAAAACCAGCGTTAGGAGCCTCTAAAGCTGGTTTTCACGGCTACCGCCAAACTCCAAATCTAGGCCTAAGCTAGCTACAATATAACTATTAGTTATATTGTAGCTAGCTTAGGGTTTATTTTATAGGTAAATATTTAGTTTTAAATAGGAATTATTTAGTTAATAATAGTAATTTTTATTTAGATTTATTTTAATTATTTTAAAGTTAGTGTGGGTTAGGGTTAGGTTTAGGGGTTTATAACTTTAGTATAGTGGCGGCGACATTGGGGCGGCAGATTAGGGGTTAATAACTGTAATGTAGGTGGCGGCTACATTGGGGCGGCAGATTAGGGGTTAATAAGTGTAGGTAGGTGGCGGCGATGTCAGGGGCGGCAGATTAGGGGTTAATAAGTGTAGGTAGGTGGCGGCAACATTGGGGGCAGCAGATTAGGGGTTAATAACTCTAATGTAGGTGTTGGCAGGGGCAGATTAGGGGTTAATAAGTGTAGGTGGGTGGCGGAGACATTGGGGACGGCAGATTAGGGGTTAATAAGTGTAATGTAGGTGTCGGCGATGTCGGGGCGGCAGATTAGGGGTTAATAAGTGTAATGTAGGTGCCTGTTCTACTACGATTTTTCTGTATCGTTGTTCTCTGGACATTACCTTTACAGTTGTATAGAGATGTATATGTATGTATCTCTATGTTAAAGCTATTTGCCTGCCTTTGCATAGCCATTTTTTTCTAACACCTGAGACCTCGGGTAGATTTATCATAGTGCGAGCGTACATGATACGATGTAGCGTATTATGTCCGCTGCACATCGATAAATGCCGACAGCATACGCTCTCGGCATTTATCATTGCACCAGCAGATCTTGTGAACTGCTGGTGCAATGCCGCCCCCTGCAGATTCAAGGCCAATCGGCCACTAGCAGGGGGTGTCAATCAACCTGATCGTCTTCGATCGGGTTGATTTCTGTCCGCTGCCTCAGAGCAGGCGGACAAGTTATGGAGCAGCGGTCTTTAGATCGCTGCTTCATAACTGCTGTTTCCGGCGAGCCTGAAGGCTTGCGCGAAAACAGGGGCATCAAGCTCCATATGGAGGTGATAAATCGGCCCCCTCATATGTTTGAGCCCTTATAACTTATGTATTGTGTGCAGTATTTTTTTTTAAATAATATTTATTAGATGGTTTTATTATACGTGTAACTATACTTTGTAATGTACTTTTGTTGTGTTTTGTGACACTTTTTTGTTTTCGCTAAACTGAAACAAGAGCTCTGAGGAGACAGTATTCATTCTAGCGTAAATCACGATTGTGCTCAAGTGGGTTTTTAATCATTTCACATATTGTAAAAAGTTGCCATTTCTACCACTGAGCCGCTTCATTCTTGCAATACTGTTAATTTCTCACTGTACAAACCAGGAAAAAGAAACATCAATTTGCTCTATTTGCAGACATTAAAGGGATATAATACCCAAAAAATTTCTTTCATGATTCAGATAGAACATGAAATTTTAAACAACTTTCCAGTTTACTTCTATTATTAAATCTTTGTTAACAGAAGTACATTTGAAACTTTTTTTAAATTGTATTCTCTATCTGAATCAATTTCTTGAATTTCACGTCCCTTTAACTTGCCAACTTTCACTATTCATGTATTCACAGTTCAGGATGTTGAATAAAATTAATATGGATAAATGAATAATTTTGTAGAGAAATCCTATATGACAGGAGCCAGTGAAAGATATAATTATCATAATGTTAACAATAAAAAGATGTGGCCCAGATACAATTGTGTAGTTAGAAAGCTGTTCAGGTAGGCTTTTTTTTCAAAGAAACTTCAGAATCAATAAGAAGAAACACCCAGTTTATATTATGATATTTTTGAAGTTCCACTATTTTTTCTCCTGAGTGGGTAATCACACACAAAAAGTAAATAAAAACAAACTAAAGACTATGAGGCCGAATGATCAAATGTCTGTCGGACCTGATCCGACAGTGCGGATCAGGTCCAACAGACATCGCTGAATGTGGAGAGCAATACGCTCTCCGTATTCAGCATTGCATCAACAGCTCACAAGAGCTGCTGGTGCAACGCCGCCCCCTGGGAGGTGTCAATCAACCCGATCATACTCGAACGGGTTAAATTGTGGTGATTCCTTTCCGCCTCATCAGAGCAGGCAAACAGGGTTATGGAGCAGCAGTCTTTAGACCGCTACTTCATAACTGCTGTTTCTGGCGATTCTGAAAACTCGCCAGAAAAAATACGGGCCCTCAAGCTCCATTCAGAGGTTGATAAATGGGCCTCTATAAGAAACATGGGTGTAGAAGAGATATCAAATCCCAAAAATGGGAAAATAGCACACTTAAATGTACGGGGCACGGAAGAGATTTGCCAAAGCTTACCAGGAAGGATACATTGAGATTTCTCTTGTTTTCAAGTATTTCTTGGGATTACAAAACATTTCATTGACACAATAGGGCAGTGTTTTTCAACCAGTGTGCCGTGAGAGATCCTCAGGTGTGCCGCGGCAGACTGACAACAGTGCGGGGGTGTCCCTCTTTCAAATTTTGAAATATTGGGAGGTATGTGACAGGCTCATCAGGCATCATTTACAACCATGACATTGATATTCATTCACAGACAATCATTATGATTGTTTGTGAATGAATGTCAATATGTCATGTATAGTTTGTAGGAGGCATGGCATGACTGCACAGTACAGTATATTTTATATATATATATATATATATATATATATATATATATATATATATATATATATTTATATATATTGTATTATATATCCTGTATTATATATATCCTGTATTGGGCTACAATGTGTGATTTTGTAAAGTTTTGGGATGGTGGTGTGCCACAGGATTTTTTAATGTAAAAAAGTGTGCCACAGCAAAAAAAAAGGTTGCAAATCACTGCAATAGGGTACAATAAAATACAAAAACAATAATAATACACAATATATGCAAACATTTAACATAGAACAGGTAGGAAATATATAATTAACCATGACAGGTGCATTCTGTTTTGAGATATGTAGAGAGGGATCTCTTAAAGGATATTAGGCTTGGGGAAGATTTGAAAGTGTGCGGGAGGTCGTTACATAACTGTAGCGCTCTGTAGGAAAAGGAGGATCGAGCTGCTTTCTTTTTGTATTGTGGCAAACTAAATAATGTGCTGGTACTGGATAGGAGGTTATAGGAGGTGGGAACAGCTGGGGAGAGCATTCTGCTCAGGTAGGGTGGAAAGCTTTAATATAATTTCAAGCCTCCAAAACGATAAAAGACCTTTATTTCTTATATGTTAGAAATAGTTACAACGTTTCAGGCCCATGACTAAGGGCCTATTGCAGGCCTGAAACATTGTAACATTGCCTATGGACCCAACATTTAAGAAATAAAGGGATTTTATCGCCTTGGAGGCTGGAAATTATATTGATGCAACAAGCAGTGGTAGAGTCCAGCACCCTTGTCAGTAGTCTTAAAGGGACATGAAACCCAAAACTTTTCTTTCATGATTCAGATATCGAATACAATTGTAAACAACTTTCCAATTTACTTCTATTATTTAATTTGCTTCTTTCTCTTGTTATCCTTTGCTGAAATGTTTATCTAGGAAAGCTCAGGAGCAGCAAAGAACCTAGGTTCTAGCTGCTGATTGGTGGCTGCATATATACACTGATTGTCATTGGCTCACCCATGTGTTCAGTCTGCAACCAGTAGTGCATTGCTGCTCATTCAACAAAGCATGCCAAGAGAACGAAGAAAAATTGATAATAGAAGTAAATTAAAAATGCATACATGTGAGCATTCACAATTAAATAATTTATCTTTTCCAATCAGATCACTGCTTTTCACTTAGGTTCTTTAACCCCAAAAGTACTGGACACGAGGTATAACTGAAAAAAATTGAATAAATACATACAAGTGACATCTAGTGGTACAAAAAGGACATTACAATTAAGAAAAAGTCTATAAAAACAAATGCAAATCATAATCTTTATTCAGACCATTTGAATGTAGAGTATTAAGAAACTTAATCCACCATGTTTCTTTTTGTTTTAATTTACACTCTCTATTCCCACCCCTTCTAAGATGGGGTATATGGCCTATAACCTGGAAGCATAGTTGGCTAACAGAATGTCCCATTTGAACAAAATGGGCAGAAACTGGTAAAGTCATATCTCTTGATCTAATTGATTTCTTATGTTCACTAAACCTATTTCTAATGGCTCTTGTTGTCTCGCCTATATAACACAGCACACATGGGCAGTTAAGTAAATAAACCGCATAATCTGACATGTATATAGGCCATTCATTTTAAGTTGTTTCCTCTTGTCATTTTGTGCCAAATATTTACCCCTAATTATAGAGTTACATTGTATGCAGTGAAGGCAAGGATAACAGCCTTTATTAGGTGTTGTCAGATAATTAACAGGAGATATTCTTTTAGTGCCAACATCAGCCCTTACAAAGTTATCCCTAAGATTTCTTATATGATGGTATGGGTGGTAGTTGACATGTTCTAATATCTGGATTATTTTGGGACAAAAGATACCAATAGTTTCTAATAATCAACCATTGTATTAAGTCTAACTGGTAACTTACTTTTATCTTGCATACTTCTTTGAGTGACTGATCATATTTAATTTGAGTACAAGTTTCATATTGTAAAATAAGTTTCATATTGTAAAAGTGTGTTTTTCCTTAAGAAGTTGCTTTTTGGGTACTCAAAAAAGGCAAAAAGTATTTTTCAGTGGTCTAAAGCTGTAGACATTAAAAGGAAAAAAGTCCTTAATAAACTTACGAAAAGTAAAAGCCTTCGACAAAGGGCTCTGGAATCATTTATTTCTCACCCTTAAAGGGCCATTATACACTCATTTTTTCTTTGCATAAATGTTTTGTAGATGATCTATTTATAAAGCCCATAAAGTTTTTGTTTTTTTTAAATGTATAATTTTGCTTATTTTTAAATAACATTGCTCTGATTTTCAGACTCCTAACCAAGCCCCAAAGTTTTATTTGAATACTGTCAGCTACCTTCTCCAGCTTCCTCCTGTTTGTGTAAAGGGTCTTTTCATATGCAAAAGAAGGGGGAGGGGGGAAGGGTCTTATTTCCCACTTGCAGTGGGCTTTCCAGCTAACTTTTCAACAGAGCTAAACTTAAAGCTTCTAAGTACGTTTTAAAACCATTTTATACTGGATTTTTATATCAGTATCTATGCATCTTATTCTTTATAGTAGTGTCTATTACATGCTGTTATATGAAAATGAGTGTATACTGTCCCTTTAAACAATTTGGGATCACTGGCAACTTCTCAGAAGCACTCCAATCTTTATACTCCTCACCACAAGCTGCGATCCTGATTAATGGAGTCCCATATCAGCCCTTTGCCTTGGAGCGAGGTACAAGACAGGGGTGCCTACTTTCCCCGCTCTTGTTTGACCTTGCCCTAGAAGCCCTGGCCATCAAAATCAGAACAAAAACAGAGGGACTTACATTGGGAAGACAGACAGTACACATATCCCTATTTGCGGATGACATGGTCCTGTATATACAAAACCCAACATCAAATATACCAAAAATCATGAATATCATAGTGAAATTTGGCCAAATCTCTGGCTACACAGTCAACACTGATAAAAACAGAATTAATTTGGCTAACCCCACACACAAATGCACCAGACCTAAAGTACAACTTTAAAATAGTCGCCAATACTTTTAAATACTTGGAAATCAAACTCTCTGTGGACCCCAATAAATGGTACGACGCCAATTACACATAACTGAAAAGAGAGGTACAAGACCTAACATCCCATCAGGCAAAGCTGCCTCTCACTATATCAGGCAGAATAGGTTTAGTGAAAATTATTCTTTTCCCAAAACTCAAAATGATACCTCAAACCTTATGTAAAGCAGATCTGAAATACTGGCACACACTAATACTTTCCTTTATATGGGCCAACAAAAAACACAGAATCAAATCAAATAGAATGATGAGCTCAATTGAGTCAGACGGTTTAGCAGAGTTTTATAGTTGGGAAACCCAGGCAAAATACCTCTTGGATTGGCTACTGGGCAAAGATTATTTCACCATTCCAGCCCTAGAGCAACAAGTAGTTGAACCATTGTCATTAGCAATGCTACCACATCTAAAAGCAAGAAAAGCAGACAAACTACTAACACAATACCCCTAATGCAGCAACCCCTCTATACATGGAGGAAAATATGTCATAAGTTAAAAATAAACCACAAATTCACCAAATTCCTCCCATTACAAGGAAACCCTAATTTCATACCGGGACTGACTACACAGACATTTAAGAAATGGCACAAAATAGGCATAGACACAGTCTCAAAACTGCTAGAAGGAAACAGACAGATAATCTGTACCTTCGCACACCTACAGATACGGTAAGCCATACCGTGTAAACATCACTTTGCATACTTGCAGGTGAAACACTTTATACAGACTATGCAAAAGACAGGTGACCTACCTGAAATTGATAACACTATTTACCAACTATGCAACCTATACACACATGGAATTAAATCAATATCTCCAAAATATAAAGCCCTAGGAACAATGAAAATACCCTAAAACACATTAGCGAGAAATGGTCAGCCATATTAAACACTGAAATTCAGACAACCATGGTTAAGGAAATTATTCAGAAAGTGAGGCGAGCAACGCTCTCTACTGATATTAGGGAGGCACACACTAAATTAATGGAATTGGCATACATAACACCGAAATTGTACAGAAACTGGGAAACTGAATCTAACGGAAATTGCCCGGAATGTACAAAATCAGCAGCAGATCTGCTGCACATGATGTGGACATGTCCTAAATTGTACAAATTTTGGGAAATGACAAATCATTGGCTAAACACTATAAGTAACACAACCCTTACCCTCACACCTCAGACGGTAATATTTTTTCAGAATCTGAACAAAACAAACATGTTATTCGTACACAATGTCACCCTACAGGCCCGGAAAACTATTTTTAAATACTGGCTGAGGGGCGACAATCCTACTCTAGCTCAGCAGAAAAGATAGATACATCAACAAATGTTACATGAACAAGCAGACACACTGGGAGACTTACAAGGGAGAACCAACCCATTAAAGTCCAACAAACTCAGATACTATACCCAAACTCAGATACTATACCCAATCTGAGAGGAGAGTGGCAACTTAATTTTGAAACTACTGGAAACTAAGCTAACCCAAACTTAAAACCCCAGATGAGGATAGCCGACACCCTGGGGACGTGGATTTAGAGTTAAAGTATTTATGATATAAAAATAAAGACATGCGTGAGTACAAAATGCTTATAACTGACATTTCAGAATCCAATGGCCATGTGAAGGTAAATTAATCTGTAAAGTTGAATCAGCAATCTGTACGTCGGAGACATTCGAACTACAATTTTATATCTCTGTATTGTATTTACTAGATTTAGTAAGTACTTTAATAAAACGTTTTAATAAAATATTTTTTGTGTCATATTATTTTTTTTTCTCACACACAGTTTTACTCTAGAATATTATTATTATTATTGTTATAATTATTATTATTAAATTTGAACAGCTTGATTTAAATTGTGTGCTGTCTATATTATTTAACTTTACTGATAATAGTATATAGTATATAATTAAATAATGCTTTACACATAATGTAATTTTATATGTACATGTTGCTATCAATCATTGTAAAATCTAAATCAACTTTGTTGCACCATCTTAACAAGATATGATAACTCTAAAAAAAAGATATCAATGAACCTAAAAATAAATATAAAATGGATATGTTGACAACTGAAGATCTAATTTTCCTATCCAAAAGGAATTACCTCTTTGCCGTTGCACTGGCGAATCGTTGTACTCCAATGCTGTGTTAGACCCTTAGGACTCAGCTCAAGAAGAATAAGGGTACCATTTGCTAATTTTGCCCGGTTACCTAGAGAGAGGACAGGCAAAACATTTATGCTTACTTGTTTGCTGTGTGATGCTTTACAGTTAAGTACATTTTTGGAATAGCAATAAAATATGATTTAATTTAATACAAAGTAGTGACATATTCTTAAACAAGTGAGATATACTGGGCACGACTGGTTTGACGAATGAACAACACTCACATATGATATATTTTGCAAAATTCATATGGATTTTTTTTTTTTTTTAAATCAGGAGCTTACTTGGGAACATTCACTATTTTTCATTAGTTGAAGATGGGAATATTCACCTGCAATGTATTAGGATATGTGAGGTTAATATTTTTGTAAGTAAGTTGTATTTTGTATTTGATGTCACTCACGCTGTGTATAAAATTGTATTTAAATTTATTTTCCATTTTACAGAATTTACAAGTGACAGAGGAATTCAAATTAAAAAGTCAATAAAAACTCTAATTTTCAATGCAAACTTTATCTCCCCTAATGTTATGTGAAAGGTTTTTATTTGTATATACAGTAGGTAAGAAAATTAATTTAAGTAGTTGTAATTAAACACTCAGCTTTTCCTATGTAAAATTCATTTTGCAGTGATGGAAAAGAGACGTAACAATGTGTTGCCTTGAGCTTGTTTAGGGTTTACTTTTATTTAAATTACATTGTAGTATTTGAAAATGTAGAGCATTTTATTGATTGCTTTACATATATAGCACCTGCCTATTTTTTTATTTTTATTAGAATAAATTCTAGTTTAGTTTCCCAGCTTCTTTTCTTTGAATTTGACAGTTGCCTATGAAATAAGGTCGGGCAGATCTATTTTTGCCCTTGGTGTGAATTTTATTGAATGTAGTGCATTTGGCAGTGATCCCCCAAAACTCCTCAGCGTGTATGCGTCCTACATATTCACTCATCCTTGCCACCTTTAATTCAAGCCACTTAGAGAGATTATGGAGAAAGTTGAAGGTTTTGTCCCGACCAATATAAGTCCTGATAAATCTCTAATGCAAAGGACCAACAGTCAGAGTTGTTATATATAGTAAGTCTGAAGCACAATACCCATTTATTGGTTCTTACCAGTTGTAAACTGCAGTTTAACACTGTCTTTTGGTGTAATTTCCCTATTAAAGATAATCTTTATCATGAACCCTTGTCCTCTTCTCAGAATGAGATGGTGGTTGTCATATTCAGCAGTATTGTGTTGCCGTTCATTCTCACATTTGAGGAAGTCGATACTAATAGTTCTCAAATTCATTTCTAAAATACAATAGAGAAAGGAAAATCAAATCAACATAACATTTAAACACTGACATTAGGATACAAATTTAAAGGAATAAGTAATATGGACACTAAATAAACATACTCTTCTCAATTTATCAAAGTGTGGAGGTTACTGCAGGGCTGGTTTGCCTATCTGACCCTACAAGCTGCTAGTTAAAAGATCATTAAATACAGTAGAATTCCATAATCAACAAATGCATAGTTAAAAGATAATGCAAAAAGAAATTAGTCTGAATTAAATGTCAGATAGTTCTATTTTACTTCTCCCTGCATCATGTGCCAGCCATCAGCCAATCAAAAAATGCATATATGTATTTTTAGTGAATTCCTACACATGCTCAGTAGGCGTTGATGTGTCAGAAAGTGTGCATATAAAAAGACTATGCACATTTTGATAATAAAAGTGAATTGTAAAGTTGTTTAAATTGCTGCTCTATCTGAATCATGAAAGTTTAATTTGGACTTTAGTATTCTTTAAAACGCTTATAAACACTGCTTCCTAACTTCTCCATCACTTTAGAGGTTGTGGAATTAGATCACTCTGAACTCATTTATTCTGGGTGATTGACAGCTCCTGCTCTTGCAAAATTTTGGTGAGGTGGTGGCGCTGAACAAGTAAATAATAATATAATAATAAATGCTAAAGTAGGCAGACAGGTTCCCTAGTTGGAAACATTGTGCTTCTAACAGTTGACAACTTGGGACCACTATATTTATGTTTTAGGCAATAGAATAATTATGAAAACAATTGCCAGGGCTCTTTTTTTTTAAACTAAAAGCTCACTGAAACTGCATCTATCTAGTCAATATCGAGGATAATGGCACCCCAAAAAGTCCTTCAAATCCTTGAGTGACACATAAATAAAAAGGAAGAAAAAAAAAATCAGTCCAAAATCTCATCAGCTTTAAAATGTGAGATATGTTGTGTATTTATGAATTCTGTGTGCTTGAACAAGGTTTAGCTGTGAGAATTCTAAAATGGTTCTCCATCTATCCATCAAGACATGCATATAATTTACAATTACAAAAATATACATAACCAATGTTGCAAGTGTGTTTTCTAAGCGTGGCAGTTGTAATAATTGTTTTTCTGCATTGCTATTGGTTCTCATTTGCTGTGCAAGATATCAGCAGCTCAAGAACCTGGGCAATAAAAGTGCAAAGGATATCCTCTTACCCTGTGTAATACTTTTATAGGGGGCTACCATATTCATTATAAAATAATAAAAAAAACTCCTGCTACTAATTAAACAATCAGGGATTTTTCAGCAATATATAAATTAAAGGGACAGTCTACTTGAAAATGTTTATTGTTTAAAAAGATAGACAATCCATTTATTACCCATTTTCCCCAGTTTTGCAGAACCAACACAGTTATATTAATATACTTTTTACCTCTGTGATTACCTTGTATCTAAGCCTCTGCAGACTGTCCCCTTATTTCAGTTCTTTTGACAGATTTGCATTTTACCCAATCAGTGCTGACTCATAAATAACTCCATGGGAAATAACACAATGTTATCTATATGACACACATGAAGTAGCACTGTATAATTGTGAAAAACTGTCAAAATGCACATAAGAGGCGGCTTCAACAGCTTAGAAATCAGTTTATGAGCCTACCTAGGGTTAGCTTTCAACAAAGAATGCAAAGAGAACAAAGCAAATTTGATGATAAAAGTAAATTGGAAAGTTGTTTAAAATTGCATGTCCTATCTGAATCATGAAAGTTTAATTTTTAGTTGAATCTCCCTTTAAGCAGTTTGTTTGCACTTGTCATTTGGTGCCATGGAGGAATAAACCAAGATTCCCTTTTTCACAACAGGCTAAATCTGATGACAAAAAAAATCCATTGGGGGGGGGGGGGGGAGCCCTTTTTGTATGAAGATAAAGATCAATGGAATTAATGAACAGTTTGTTTTCCAAATAACATGTTATACCAGTTGCAGAGTATAAAATATATGAGAAGTTGCTTCTTTTAGTTTATTTTTGTATATAAAATTGCCTTTTTTGTTCTTTGAAATCACACTCCATTAAAATGGGTTCAGCTTACAGGGAAATTAGATCTCCTTATTTTATCACTTTCTGTAATAGAAATGATCTAAAGGCCCAATGATCTAAAGGGGGGATAATCTAAAGCTACTTTTTAGGGGGTGTCTAGCTTAGGAGTGTATACTGCATTTTTGTATGGGGAGGAGATGCACACAATACAAAAGTGCACAATAAAATTCATATTTTAAAAATCTTACAAAATGTATAATTGAACCATTCACACAAAAATATGAAAACATTTTTATTGTTAGGTTGTATCTAAAATAATAGCAAAATCATAACAAAAATCGCCATGAAAAAACACTTATGATCTGTTAGAGAGAAAAATGTAAAATTATAATTGTATTACTTTTCTCTCTTAATACCAATGGGATTGTAATTTCGCCTGCTGGCTATGTTTGCATAGCTTTTCTATAGCCTATACTTAAAGGGATATGAAACAAAAAAAATATTTTGTGGTTCAGACAGAGCATATCATTTTTAAAAATAGTTTCATATTTACTTCTATTATCAAATTTGCTTAGTTCTTATGATATTCTTTGTTGAAGAGATAGCTAGGTAGGCATCTGGAGCCTATGTGGCAGGAAATAGTGCTGCCCTCTACTGCTATTGCAAATGGATATCATTCTTGCAAAACCGCTGCCATATAGTGCTCAAGAGTTGGGCTGGCTCCTGAGCTTATGTCCCTACTATTTAACTAAAGATACCAAAAAAACAAAGAAAACTTGATAATAGACAAATTATGAAATTGTTAAAAATAGCATGCTCTATTTAAATCACAAAATATTCTTTTAAGTATATAATCTTTCAGTATAGGTCGAGATGCCATAGGCAAAAAACAGCTATTTAAAATGCTGAAATAAAGGTAAATAATGTAACACACAATAAACAATTAAATACACTTTAGCAGGTAAAATGGATCATTGAGAACAAACAGGAAATAAATTAGGGTACACTGACCCTTTAAGGAATTGATAATCAGTGCAACTCATAGGAACCTATTATTGGTTAAAGTATCATAGGGGAAAGAGGTTCCTTAGGGTGGTGAGTTTATTGGGTGGGAATCTGCACTGGGTGGGGTGCAGGATGTTTGTGGGTCATAGAGGCTGAAGGTTTAATCAAATTAAGCTATTATTCCAAACAGTTAATTAGAATAGAAGGTCCCTAAAGGGACATGAAACCCAATTTTTTCTATCTCATGATTCAGATAGAAAATACAATTTTAAACAACTTCTAATTTACTTCTATTATCTAATATGTTTCATTCTCTTGGTATCATTTGTTGAAGAAGCAGCAATGCACAAATGGTTTCTAACTGAACTCATGGGTGAGCCAATCACAATCGATATAAATATTCAGCCACAAATCAACAGCTAGAACCTAGGTTCTCTGCTACTCATGTGCTTGCCTAGATAAACCTTTCAGCAAAGGATAACAAGAGAAGGAAGCAAATTAAATAATAGAAGTAAATTGGAAAGTTGTTTAAAATTGTATTCTCTATCTGAATGATGAAAGAAATATATTGCGTGTAATGCTCGTGGGATATTCCTCTATCAGACCAAACTTGGCCAGTAGTCCTCTTATCCCGGCGTCAAGTGGAATGATAGGAAATATCCCAGAGCAGAGAGAGTTTGTAAAATGAGGTAAGCAGTACTCACAGTAGGCAGGGTAGTCCTTGGCAGCAACAGGAAGACAATCCAGCAGTATAGCAGTTCAGGGGTAAACCAATAGAAGGACCAGGAACAGGCAGGAGTCAGCAACAAAAGGAAATCTAGCAGTATAACAGTTCAGGGGTATACCAATAGAAGAACCAGGAACAGGCAGGAGTCAGCAAAAAAAGGAAATCCAGCAGTATAACAGTTCAGGGGTAAACCAATAGAAAGATCAGACAGGCAGAGTTCAGTAACTGTATAGCAATCCAGCAGTTCAGAGGTTAAGCAGGCAGAGTGGTCAGACAGGCAGAGTTCAGTAACAATATAACAATCCAGATGAAGTAAGTAACACAGCACCCAGGAGCAAACACAGTAACACCTATACTTGGGCAGTGAAGATAGTAAGTGACAAACTTACATAGGCACATGATTCGCGCCACAGGAGATCCGGACCGGCTTCAGAAGGGGAGAGACGTGCGACATTGATGTCATCGCCGCACGCTCACAGAACAGCCGCCTCCCTGGCAAAAGCCAGAGCAACAACCGCCACATCCCTGGTAACAGCCAAAGCGGCGCGGCGTGACAGTGAGGGTTAATTAGGATTTGAACACTTATATGCGGAAGATTAATAAGGATAGGGACCTTATGGGTGTAGGAGATAAACAGAATGGCATTGTAATCCAAAACAAAACAAAATCAGAATGATATGTGCATAAAATCAGAATAGAAGCTTTCATGAAAAGATAAACTTCTATAACTGTACAAATTTGTAAAAAAAAATCAACTGAAAGGGGAACTGCAGTTTTGGAACTGAATTTAAAAGTTAAATTTTAACAGCTTCCCCTGAGCCCAGAACGTGACGCAAAGGCAAACAAATGATCCATCAGAGCTTGAATTTTATTCTGGCTTCATTCACACCAGATGTTCCAGAATGGACAATTGTTCAGACACTTGTGACCTCTATCATAACATAGTTGCCAACAGTCCCTGATTTCCATGGACAGTCCCTGGATTTTGCTGTATGTAAATGGATTTTTTTGTGTCCCTGGAAATGTCCCCTCCAGGCAATTTGGAGGGCTGCAGCTGATGTGGGGCATGTGTGACACAAGCTACTGGGGAGGAGCTGCCGGTGAGGCTGTGTGTGCAGCAAGTACTCTGCTTGATCACTCAGAGCAGGTCTAGGCCGGGGTCTTCTTGCTGCACCTTCTCTGAGTGATCAATGCTTAAACTGCCACTAATCAGAAGAAAATACACAAAAAGATCCTCCACACTAGGTAAGGAGTTGTGCTGATTTGTTGTAAAAGAGAAGGGATTATTTGGCTACTACTGTAGATGATTTATTGTTTGCATCTTTGCATTATTTAGTCTGACAGTAATCTTCATATTTTAGAAATCTGTATTGTTTGCAATTTACTGATTTTTTCATGAGTTTGAAACAGATTCTGATTTCAACACACAGTGCAAAAATATGAAAAATGCTGTCAGACTAAATAATACAAAAGTCCATTTGCTCCCAACAGCTCACCCAGTACGGTGCTGTGCATAATCACACAGTAAGATCAGTTGCTTGCTGTGTCTCTCCTTCTGTTTATAGTAATTTGATACACTGCAGCCTAGCTCCTCCCCTACAGCCTAACATTGTGCTCACGTACCTGGAGTTATTTAAGAGTCAGCACTAGTGCGGTGGTAAATATATTTTTTGCGTTAGCAAAAGCATTGCTAGTGTTAGGCTTTTTGCACTTCTTGGGTTCCGCTGGTATTACAAGTTGAAAAAAAACAAACATACTTTGCGCTAGCAGCAACCTGAAAAGCGCAAAAATCCTAAACGGAGTTTTCACGTGTGCATGCATGTGTTCCCCCATAGAAATCAATGGGAAAAAAAACCTAAGCCCCTTGCCTAATAACCCCTAAACTGTTCATCATAAAGTACCTAAATAAACTATTAGCCCCTAAACCACCGTCCCCCACATTGCAAAGTACCTAAATAAACTATTAACCCCTAAACCACCATCCCCTAAAAAATCCTAACTACCTTAAAAAAAAAGTTACCTGTAAAATGAAACAAAAACCTAATCTTACCTTTAAAAAAAAACCTAACATTAAACACAAAAAAACTAATATTACAGAAACAAAATACCATTACTGAAAAATAAAAAAATAAATTACCAAACCTAAAAAAATGTAATCCTATTCTAATACCCCTTAAAAAACAACAACAACCCCAAAATCTATTCTAAAAATAAACTACCAATAGCTCTTAAAAGGTCAGCTCTTTTGTTGAAAAACGAACACTTAACCCCTCTATCATTACAACCTCCCAAGTCCCACCGCTTAAAATAAAGATAAAGCCTAACAAAAAAAAACTAAATTACCCATATCCCTGAAAAGAGCATTTGGATGGGCATTCAGCTCTTTTGCTGCCCAAAAAAATACAATCCATAATCTATATAACCCCCCAGAAAAAAACAAAAAAAAACCCCTAACATTAACCCCTAGGTACTTGGGGAATAGTGGTTTAGGCGTTAATAGTATTATTCAGTGCTTGCTATGTGGGGGTGGCATTTTAGGGGTTAACAGTTTAGGTACTTTTCGATGTGGGGGGTGGCAGTTGTTTTTGGGGGTGTAAAAGTATTTTTTTTTGTTTTGTGCAACTTTTGATTTTTGGAAAACAGTTTACCACAGCTCTTAGATCGCGGAAAGGATTGAAGCATAAGAGGCGATTGCACTAGCACAATGGCGATTTCGCTGAACTTGTAATATCAGTGGAATGAAAATGCTCGTGAAATTGCGATTGCGCCACACTTGTAATCTAGCCCATAGTGTATTATTTAAATATAATAAATATAATAACTCCTACAGGAATATTGTTATTATCATTGAATACGTTTACATATTATTTGTCTGCCTAATTTTTAAGCTGTGTTATAACAATAACCATATGCCCAGAATGTGTTCCAGAGATTTGTATTGTCAATATTATGGGGTAGGTGTAAGCACTTGGTGCTGTAATCTGTATAATAAGCTATGGATACGTATAAATTACACTATTACTATTAAATGGGTGTGTATTGATCACAGAACTAAGTGGGCGGAGCAGTTGAACAGTAGGTCGTCAATACTCTGGTAACCTGCTTACTTGCTCTGCTGCAAAGTGTCCCTGGAATTTTTTTTAAATGTTGGCAACTATGTAATAAGTGCTCCCCTCGTAAAGGTAACTTGGTTTATTACACTTTTTAAATGATATGCTTTCTGTTGGTATGTTTAAAAAGCTAGAAGATGTGAGGTTTGTTATTCTGTTTTTATTATAAATTACAGACAGTTTGTCTATATGATTATTTTGTCCACAATTTTCATTATGTCTGCAAAGTACACAGTGACCCTTTAATACTACTTGATTCTAATACACAATGGCAGGGTGCGATATCAATATCGCTGGACTGAGCTAAAATTAGCAAGGAAATTGATATCACAAGTCAATGGTAAAATAGAATTACATATTACTTTGATTTCTTGTCCTTTAGCGCCACCTAGTGGATGTTTCTTTGTTTTCAAATCTATTAACATGACCTGTGCACTGTACAATCCATATTCATTGTATCCTATTTTATTAGCGCCACTAAATACTAAAATTAATGTTTGAAATAAATATCTGCTCTGTATGGTTGATGGACGCACAGTTTAAACACCATGCAGACAGTTACCATGTGTATAACATGTCCAATGTGTAATTACAGATGATTTTGGGACAAGCAAGGATTTAATATTTGTCATTATCTTAAACTTTATTTGATGTCAGATTTTACAATAAACTATATTATTTTGTTCAAGTGTGGGGAAAAAAATGTAAATACCAAAGAAGGTTTAGTGAGGCTGACATCCATTTATCATACCCTATCTTTTCAATGTATATCGCAAACGTACTAAACATCCCTTATATTACCAGTTGAAAGTTATCAGTTGCGCTTGAGTGAAAGCCAAAATATCGCTAGAAAAATTAGAATGACCTGAGACCTGAAGTATAGCGTTAGGGCTACAAAAAGTGTTTCACAAAACACATGTAAAACATGTTAAAATAAAGTATTACAAAATGTATATATATTTATATATATATATATATTTGTATGTCTATATGTACATGTGTTTATATATGTGTATATATGTGTATTTATGTGTTTATACTGTGGGGGAATTTAAGAATGCTTGGAATAAGTATAAGGCTATGCACAAACTAGATAAGATTATACTTTTAGGAAATATTGGGCAGACTTATTGGGGCTATGTTTCTTATCTGTTGTCAAAATCTATGTTTTTTGGTAAATATGTACGTGTATGTGGACACAAACATACAGTACATATGTACACGTATATACATATATACACTTTTGAGCCCTTTCCAAGCAAATACCTTAAAATATGCAATATCATTTTTAAACAATTTTAATATGTTTTTATGTTTTTTTATATGTATAACAAAACACATATATATAATATATTACAGTAAAACATTTCACTTTTATTTAACCCCCTTCGTTACCAGGAATTTCAGAGAAAAACTTGCCCAAAATACCAGTGAATTTTTAGCATTTTTTCCTATCATTCCATTTACACAGACATAGAGCCTTGTTTTCTTTGTTTGTTTTTTTCTACCTATGAAAACAATTTTTTTTTTATTAGACAGCTAAAGATATTGAGCTAGACCCATTTTAGTATATTTCATACCACTGATTCACTGCCAAATGCAATCATATAAAAAAATTGTTCTTCACAAACTTTGTGTTTCTAACCAAAATTATTTACATACCGCTTGTGTAGCTTTAACACAAATGGATGTAAAAGCTTCTCTGGGGTCCCCTTTGCTCAAAAATTGCGGACATTGCTTTCTGGTAATTAGAAGGGCTCCAATTGCAGCTGTGCACCCTACTTTTGAAATTCCTGGCAGTGAAGGGGTTAAGTAGTTAGCTGGCAAGGGTTATAGTATTCCAGAGTTCTAGTGTAAGGATTACCTTCCCACCTGACATCTACCACCTTCCTGATCCCTCCCAAACCGCTCTTTCTCTCCCTCCCCCTACCACCATCTTAGGTACTGGCAGACAATCTGCCAGTGTTAAGTTTTAGAGTTTTTTGTATTTTTGCATACATTTTTTTATACATTTATTTATTTTCTGCAATGTAGGATCCCCCCTTACCATCCCACCTCCCGGATCCCTCCTAAACAGCTCTCTAACCCTCTCCCCTCCTAATGGTGTTAGCCATCTTAGGTACTGGCAGCTGACTGCCAGTACCCAGTTTAGATATACATTTTTTTGGGGGGGGGAGTTTTTTTCTGTAGTGTAGAGGTCCCCCCAATCACCAAAGTAGGGTCCCCCACCATGATTCCCCATTTTTTATAGTGTAGCATCCGTTTCCTCCCTCTCCCTTCCAAACTTTATTTTCTGTAGCATAGGGCCTCTGTGCCACCCCTCGTCTCCCTCCTTCCCTCCCACCGGCACTGAAGGAGATAGTTATAGACAGTGAAACTAGGGTTGCAACCTCAGCCATGTTTTTCTGAACAGTTATGAGTTATACATGCTGCAGTGTGTGCACGAAGGAAAATGTATTTCGCTGCCCAGCAGCGCTATTCATGGGATGTCCAGAGGCAAAATACATGTTCCTCCCTGCACACCCTGCAGCATGTATATCTCATACCTGTCCAGGAAACCATGGCTGAGGTTTAAACCCTGTTTGGTTTCCATATGAAGGCAGATGCCTTATCTAAGTGGACATTGATTTTGGGCTATTTTGGGAGAAATACCAGCAGGGAAACATTTAATGCGAAGGTTGCAATAAGGGAGGGATGTAAATGAGGTTGTGCTGAGCTAGTCATTGTGTGAAATATTACAGGATCAGGTAACTTTCACCAAGATGAAGGCACTCCAGTCTCCGTGAGAGGAAATAGAACAAGTACACTTTTCAACGAAACATATTCAACCTCATCCCTTGGTGAGGTGATACTTAAATTGGGATAAGATACCCTTGATGAACCAAAAAGAAATTATTCTGACCATACGCCTTAAGGACGAAGTGTGAGAGGTGTGATGTGAGCATGGGACCACATTGGAAGTTTTATGAATGTAACGGCACTTACTCATTATTGATTGAGGTCATTTCTAGTAAGTTTACATCTTTTAGTACTTTTTGGATTTATACGCATTATCCCAACGCATTATCTGTATTTTATAGACTTATCTGAACTTCATATTTTTACTTGACAATATCAATAGCCATCCAATATTACTGCGCTTTTTGGTCCTTTTTTCTCTCCATATTTCTGCATATAGGTTAGTGGGCCCTATCAGCAGTGTCATTGGATGACTAGTTTCTATCTAGTATATGTGTGAATAACTTTACTATACACCTAACACTTTTATTGTTGCACAGTGCAATCTAGGTTTGCTCAGATTTTTTGATCCAGGCATTCGATTATTTCACTATATATATATATATATATATATATATATATATATATATATATATATATATATATATATATATATATATATATATATATATATATATATATATGTATATATATATATATATATATTTTTATATATATATATATATATATATATATATATATATATATATATATATATATAAATATATAGTTTAACATATTTAATGTCTGTTCTGTCATCTACATGGTATAACAATACTTTGTTACTTTAGTGAAACACCTAGTTGCACCCACTTTCCAATATGGTACAGTGTACAATCTATTTCACAGCAAAGAATAGGAATTTAACATGCTTATGATCAAATTTATATTCCCACATACACCAAAATACAAAAAAAAATATATAGAAGGAATATATTTTCTATATTTTCTGGGTGAGTTTTCACTTTTAGCCAATGAGCAGTAGCGTCCCAGGGCTCAAATTTTCTCTTCCTGTTAGTTTCACCCAAAAATTAAACAGCCTTTACTTAACCTTTTACATGCAAAAAGAAAAAAATAATTAACATATTTAACTGCTGCTCTTTCATATAAACAAAACAATATTTAAGTATTATAACCCTTAACATTATTTTTTGTATTATTTTCACGTATTCATGGAGAAGAATTACATGCACATGCAGTCAGTCTAACTTTATCTGGCATAGATATTATTAGTTAATATTTGCATCATGTTCACCACCCTTGACTGCTATTTCTTAATTTAACCCACACCTCTATTTGTTAACAAACACATATGCAGTATATTTTAGTATGCCACAAGCAGCTTATCAGTAAATCATTATCCTTTCTACTGCATTTTTTTATGATTAATGCTTTAAACAGGAAAAAAAATTGTATAATAATAATATATATTTTTTACTGCGTTATATATTTAGCTTTCAGGGACACTGAATTGGAAAATTAAAAATAAGAAATTACAAAAGTAGAATCTGTGTAATTAAATTATTCATTATGTTTAGCTCTCCATTAAAATAGTGTATTCTTTTTTACTTTTAGATCCCTATAGCAAAGTCTTTATGGAATTTTTTTTAATTAAATCTTTTATAATTGTATCCCATTCGCCAACTAGTAGTCCAGTATTTTTTTTTTTGGGGGGGGGGGGTAGCAACTATCAATCTAGAGAATTTCTTAAGGACTGTTTACATGCAAAAAAAGTATAATATGCTGCCTGATATAAGGTATTAGTAATACAAATAAAGAGATACTAACATATCCCAATGTGCTAAATGACAAAAAAATATGTAATCTAACTTTCAAGACAAGGTTTTGTGGCTCTGAACATTAACAGTTGGAGAACCTAATAATTACTGTTCCATACCCAATACTAAAAGGTGTAAGCAACCATAAATATAACATATAGACCCATTTCTATAAATGGGATCCTAACAACATGTTATATGAGCTTCCTGTTATGCAGAAAATAAATACATTAATAAATAAAAATAAACCCAATATGACAAGTGGAAATATAAAGTTTGGAAAGTGAAAGATTTAATCGACGTTCTTAAAAATACATTCAATTAAAAATAATATTTTGTTTCTCTCAGATATCGTCCCTTCACACGTGAATGAACATGTCTAGTAACAAATAAATAAGGAGATAACTCACCGGCAGACTGAACTGTAATATTGTGTAATTTTAGTCTTCTGTAATCAGTTTCACCTCTGGTAAATGAAAGCCCAAGCCTTTTTTTTTTTTTTTATAAGATCTCCAAAGCTGACGTCAGCAGAAGTACTACCAATGAACTGATGTTTAATTAACTCTAGAAGGGAAAGCCTAGAAGTAGACTTAAGAAATAGTTTCTCTTAGAATTGTATTTGATAAAAGCACAATGGCAAAACTCTACACGTTCCACAGTTGAACAGGAAATATTGTATACATGTTAAAAAGGTATTGATGACTTTTAAGAGGAGCTTCTGTGCAAAAGCAAATACATTGTACTGCTAGTATATAGCAACATACACACACACACATACACAGAAGATTCCCTTCTTTCAAATGATGGGTCTCACTCCCCTCTAGGTAGCAGGTGATTGCTATAAGCATGACAATTAGTAGCGAACCTACTCAAGAGAGGGCCCTGGTGCAAATTTATTTTTGGACCACCCAAAGGTAACTCAGTAGTAAGCAATAGTAATAATATACATGCTGCTCTGTATAAGGATTTTGAGTATAGACAGGTAAATTGGCAACCTGCACTAATAAATGGCTCTGCTGCATTAGGATTATAAACTTTCTGCACAGACCTATATATAAACTGGCTTCTATGGGCCCTATCCAGCACTTGGGCCCTGGTTATACTGCACCTGCTGCACCAATGGTAGTTCTGCCTCTGATGCCAATCACTAGATAGAACCATATACTGTACATATGGAATAAAATAATGGGTTGGAGGGTAGCACCTCTTTCACCCTCCACAAAATATTTATGGACATAAGAGCCATAATAAAACTCTATTACCCTTTAATCATAGAAATATAGCATAAGAGCATTTGATAAAAATATTATTATTGCACCCAATAGTTTAATGTTCCAGAGATACTGTATAAAGGTTGAAATTGAATATTGTAATATCTTTTGAGCATTATCAGTAGAAGGAAGTGGGCAAACAATTAGTGAAGACATGATCAGTAGAACATTGGCAGTAGTTTGTAGGAATTGTAGTTACAGATATTGGTAGCCAGGAGGGCATTGAGTAGCTACTCTTCTGCTTCACCGTGCCTGGAAACCATCTCCTGCTCACAGTTCCAGTCATCAAACCAGGTAATAATCTTATTACCTTATACAATACCTTATATAATAACCAAGCCAAGATGGATCCAGCAGAGATGGCAAATATTATAATAATCTTGTCCCAGCAACTTCATACCTTGGTCCATATTATGTAAGATTTACAGGTTTCAAGATTGAACCTGTTGCAACTAGTGGGAAATTTACAGGCTCAGTCACAGTTATCTGGCAATGCTCCAAGTGTGTCTCCTTTTCCGGCTGCTACTGTAGCTGAGGTCAGTTTATCATCAGCACTTGGCCTACAGCAATGTGGTTACTTCACACATGCTGAGCCAAGTTTTCCATTACCATAGAAGTTTAACCCCCTTAAGGACCAAGGAGGTACAGGGAACGTCCTAAAAAAACTGTCAAGTAGTGACCAAGGATGTAGCCTGTAGGTCCTCGGGGGTTTCAAGCGGTGGAAGCGATCGTGATCACTTCCAACCGCTTTCAAGGTATTGAGGCATCACTGTAATACCTTTTTTTAGCCACCAATGCAGAGAGAGCCACTCTGTGTCCCTCTCTGCATCGGGCATTGATGGTGCCGATCGTTGGTGGGTTGGAGCAGCAGCAGGGAGGCGGGTTGGCGGCCCATCGATGTCCTGGGTTCCTTTTCCTGCAATGGAAATATGCGCATCAGTCGGCAGAAGCAGCCGGGTGGTGCAGGTGGGGGCAGGTGTGCGCCGAATCTTACGTTTTTCTAGACAGCGATGGTGGGGCTATCTGGGATGTTGGGCAAGGGATCTGGGAGGGGGGTAGGATATTGAAGGGGGGCAGCTACACTACAGAAAATATCTTATTTTAATTTTTAAAAATACACATTTTTGGGGGGCAAACTGGGTACTGGCAGACAGCTGCCAGTACCCTAGATGGCGGCAAATAGGTAGAGGGGGAGGGTTAGAGAGCTGTATGGGGGGGATCAGGAAGGTTGGGCGCTAAGAGGGGATCCAACACTGCAGAGTACTGCCAGTACTTAAGATGGCGGTGACAATTGTGAGGTGGGGGAGGGAAGAGAGCTGTTTGAGGGAGGTCAGGGAAGGTTCAGAGGGTGGGATGTGTCAGGTGGGAGGCTGATCTCTACACCAAAGCTAAAATGAACCCTACAAGCTACCTAATTAACCCCATCACAGCTGGGCATAATACAAGTGTGGTGTGCAGCGGCATTTAGCGGCCTTCTAATTACCAAAAAGCAACGCAAAAGCCATATAATTTGATATTTCTCAACAAAGGGGATCACAGAGAAGCTTTTACAACCATTTGTGCGGGGGGTCTGTTCTTCCCTTTTTTTTTTTCTCTCTCCTTCCTTTTTTTCTTTTTCCTCTTTTATAATACATGGCCTATTCTGATATAAAAGTTTTGTCGTGGAATGTGGGAGGGATAACCTCCCCCATTAAAAGGAAATGTATTATAAAACAGGCCGGGAAATTAAAGCCTGACATTTTTTTACAAGAGACCCATATTAAAGCCCCAGAAATAGCTAAGTTAAAAATTCAATGGGTCGGTGAAGTGATTGCTACTCCATATGGCCAAAGAAAGAGAGGGGTGGCGATCTTAATTAATGAAAACCTGACCTAAAAGATTTTGTATGAAGAAGGAGATAGTGAAGGAAGATTCCAAATAATCAAAATAGAAATCAATAACTCAGTATTTATTTTATGTAATGTATACGGCCCTAATTCTATAGATCGGGAATTTTGGGATAATCTTAGCGGGAAACTTTTAAAATTTACGAAGGAAAATATAATTATAGCCGGCGATTTTAATATGGTCCCCGACTCTAAACTTGATAGACTTGATAAAGGATCCCAGAATAAGAAAACGTATGTAAATAGACTATTTCGAAATTTTTGTAATTCATTGGCTGTTAAAGACATCGGGCGTATTCAAAACCCTGACTCAAGAACTTACACCTTTGAATCTAAAAGTCATAAAACATTTTCAAGAATTGATCTGTTTCTGGTTTCTGATAAGTTATGTGGACTGAATATAGTAACAGACATTGCAGATATTGTTCTTTCTGATCATGCGATTCTAATTTTTCTAAAAAAAAAAATCCTAAATAATTGATACATAATATTACATTTAAAAATTGGTTACAGTCTAAATGATTTGAGTTCCATAATTTTAACAAAACGTATATAAATAAAACAGAATTTTTTTGGGAGACTGCAAAAGGTTTCTTTAGAGGAGAAATGAAAGCATACATGTGCAAATGGAAACGTAAGAATAAGCAAAGGGAACATCAACTAGCTAATGCTCTTAAAGGGACATTAAACACTTGACTGCTAAAAATCATTCAAACTAACTTCTACTGTGTAATAATAATAAACTGAGTACAGCTCTTTATGCTGTAACTTCAGCTTACACAAAACATTTCAAGAAAATTGTTTCTATTACTATACATATCTAGGGCTTGATGCAGCTATGTATGCCGCCATATTTTAACAGCACAGGAGTCACATGACACACACTTCATATCTCCCTAGAGTACCTATAATGTGTGCATATAAAAAACACAGCAGCACTCAATGTTATGCAGACAGAGCTTGTCCTGCAGTTTATGTTATAAATCTGTTACAGGAATAAAAGATTTTATTATTATATTTTTCTATACAAACAAAGCTTACTTTTTCAAACGTTACCACTGACATTCCTAATGTGTGTGACTGTACATAGCACTCGGCAGGGTTATAAATGTAAATCATTCTCTTCTCTGAGTCTGACAAGCTCCGGTCTGGAGAGGGAGGGGCCGAGGGGGGAGAGAGAGCAGAGAGACTCCGTGAAGAAAATAGACTAAATAACTCATGCTGGAAATACTTTTTACTGTAGATTTGTTCTATGCAATATTTCATTTTCATACATCTACATCACATATATGCAGTAATATATGTAATGCAGATGTATGAAAATGAAATATTGCATAGAACAAATCTACAGTAAAAAGTATTTCCAGCATGAGTTATTTAGTCTATTTTCTTCACGGAGTCTCTCTGCTCTCTCTCCCCCCTCGGCCCCTCCCTCTCCAGACCGGAGCTTGTCAGACTCAGAGAAGAGAATGATTTACATTTATAACCCTGCCGAGTGCTATGTACAGTCACACACATTAGGAATGTCAGTGGTAACGTTTGAAAAAGTAAGCTTTGTTTGTATAGAAAAATATAATAATAAAATCTTTTATTCCTGTAACAGATTTATAACATAAACTGCAGGACAAGCTCTGCCTGCATAACATTGAGTGCTGCTGCTGCTGTGTTTTTCATATGCACAAGTCACATGACTGCTGTGACCCAGTGTAACGTGCGTTCTAACATGGCACCTTACATGGGAGAATAATGCACCTGATTAGCATTCATCTTCAAATCGATTTTTTTCAAAACTTAGGGGTAAGGTGAACAAATAAACTAGACAGTAGTGATTACTTGATATTAATTAATAATAAAACATACTTTTTAATGATTTTTATCAGGTGTTTAGTGTCCCTTTAAGAACAGTTATAGGACATACATTTCATCATTAAGTGAACAAAATTTGGATAAGTATATTAAAGGGACAGTCTAGTCCAAAAAAAAACTTTCATGATTCAGATAGGGCATGTAATTTTAAACAATTTTCCAATTTACTTTTATCACCAATTTTTCTTTGTTCTCTTGGTATTCTTAGTTGAAAGCTTAACTTAGGAGGTTCATATGCTAATTTCTTAGACCTTGAAGGCCGCCTCTTAAGAATGCATTTTAACAGGTTTTTCGCCACTAGAGGGTGTTAGTTCATGTTTTTCATATAGATAACACTGTGCTCGTGCACGTGAAGTTACCTGGGAGCCATCACTGATTGGCTAAACTGCAAATCTGTCAAAAGAACAAATAAAGGGGCAGTCTGCAGAGGCTTAGATACAAGATAATCACAGAGGTAAAAAATATATAAATATAACTGTGTTGGTTATGCAAAACTAGGGAATGGGTAAACAAGGGATTATCTATCTTTTAAAACAATAACAATTCTGGTGTAGACTGTCCCTTTAAGGCAAAATCAGAGAGAGATCTATTTTTAAAGCAACAAACAGTTATTGGAGAACTGAGACAGAAAGTATTGTATGGGGGTTCCTCAGGGCACTCAGCTAAATATTTGGCACAACTTACTAAGAAGAAATCAAATAATAGAATATTGGCAGTTAAATCAAGAGCTCAGAGATTCACTAATAATCTTGATATTAAAAATATTTTTACTCAATTTTACCAGGATCTATATGCAGAAAGAGAGGTTCATTCTGAAAATAAAGAATTGTTTTGGCAAAGTATTAAAATTCCAAAGATACCTCTCTGGAACACTTAACTAAACTTAACCAATCTATCTCTATTGAGGAAATTAAAGAAAGTATTAAAACCTCTAAATTAAATAAAGCCCCAGGTCCCGATTTCCTTCCGTCCGAATTTTATAAAATGCTAGTCTTGCTTAAATTGTTTAATGAATATTACCAGTATAAAAAAAAATGTTCTATTAATTTTGCAGCTTCAAATATCGCTCTAATTTTAAAAAAGGACAAAGAACCAGAAAACCCTTCTTCCTATCGTCCTATATCGCTACTTAATGTAGATTACAAACTGATAACATCTATCTTAGCGAAGAGATTACAAAAATATCTTGATCCATTAATTCACCATAATAAGGTAGGTTTCATGACAGGTCGCAGTTCGATGAAAAATTTACGGAAAATCACAGTGATGCTTGATTGGTTTTGGAATAAAGCCCATTCTAAAAAAGCATATCAAAGATATGATCTAGCAATTCTCACAGTCAATGCCGAGAAGGCATTCGACTCGATCTCTTGGGATCACTTGTTCACTTCCTTGAAAAAATTCGGATTTACAGGACAATTTCAACAGTTTATGCATACTATCTATAAGAATCTCTGCTCCTCTTTAATTATCAATGATGAAATATCAGATAGATTTAGGTTAAATAGAGGCACTAGGTATTAGGGTGTCCACTCTCGCAACTCCTATTCAGTTTATCATTAGAACAATTTGCGATATTGTTAAGACAGGAGCTAAAAGGGATATACTTGGGGGAAAATATTCTGACTCTTCTGCTTTATGCAGACGATCTACTTATTTTTCTTAGTAACACAGCACAGAGTATCCCCCAATTAATGCATATTATACATATTTACAGTTCCACCTCGGGATATAAAATTAATATCTTAAAATAAGAACTACTCTGGATCTGGAGGACACCACGGAGTATAAGAAGTCATATGCCTAAGTAAAATGTTTTAAATACTTAGGCATAACTCTTAGTGTGGACCCTGCACAGTGGTATGCACTTAATTTCCCTGACTTCTTTGAATATGGTAAAAAAAAAATAGTACAGTGTATGAATTTACCTCTTTATTTTTCAGCACGAGTCACATTTATTAAAACTGTTTTATTCCCTAAATTACTATATCTGCTTCAAAACCTTCTATTATCTCGAAGAGATTTAACTATGTTTAATCGTGTATGTTCTTCTTTTATATGGCACGGTAAAAGACCACGATTATAGATGCTGAAATTATCCAAGTGTAAAAGTATGGCTGGGATGGCGTTTCCAAACATTCGCTACTATAACTGGGTCTCTCTGTTTAAATATGCAGTAGTAGATTGGATCACCAAAAAAGAATACCTGACTTATTTAGAAATAGAATCGGATTTGGTTTTTCCATTTTCTCTAAATGCGATTTTACACTGCCGCCCATCCAAATTACCATCTAATGTTAGCCATATGATAACATTCTCTAATATTATAAAAGCTTGGCATAGAACATGTTTAGAAGTAAACATAATACCATATGTATCGAATTATCTAACGATCACTGGTAATCCAGAATTTATCGCAGGATTGGGACGATCAATTTTTTTAAAATGGAATAACCAAGGGCTGATATATCTTGTTCAATTGATAGATTCTTTAACCGGCCATATGAAATCTTTCCATCAGATAAATATAGAGTTTGGAATCCCGCGATCTGATTTTTTTGCATATATTCATTTGCAACATTATGTTCAAATGATTAAAACAAAATATAGTACAGATTGGGCACTAGGAAATTTAGCAGACAACAATAAAGCCTACCTGAAAGGTAATCTTTCAATCTCCAAGTTCTATACTACTCTGATTCATCATATGGGCCATCAACAAATGAACGTATTATTAATTAAATGGAATAAATTGTTTCACTAGCAAAAAATTGTTTTTCACTAGCAAAAAATTCTTTTTCACTAGCAAAAAAAACAAAAACCTCCAATGCATGCAAGGAATCACAATTTAAACTAATTAGTAGGATTTATATTACACCTAAAAAAATGGCAAGTTGGTATACAGCAGGGAATTTATGTTCTAGGTGTAGTTCAGATACGGCGGATTTGCTTCATTGTTTTTGGTGGTGTCCAAAGATAGGACAGTTTTGGTCAAAAGTTAATTTTTGGCTCAATAAAGTTTTGGATCTACAGATATTATTAAAAAGTCAACAGATTATCCTCCTTGTTAGACCCGACAAAAAGTATAGGAATATTCATCTAATCAACACGGCAATTATGATCGGGCGTATATTAATATTAGAGAAGTGGAAAGCCAACGTAGCCCCTAGTAATGCCAAATTCTCCAAGTAAATAGAGACACAGATAATAATAGATCAATATAATATACAGATTTGGAATGAAAAACAGATAGAATCTTTCTTTGCCAAGTGGAGTAGGGTTATTCAAATAATGCCAGTCGGGATGCAAAAGCAATTGATCTATCCATTTAAGCAATCTATTTTTTTCCAATTAAATACTCTTAACGGCAACTTTACTGTATTGTGGAATGGCTAGCCAGAAGGAATAATTTTTTATTTTCACCCCCCCCAAATTTGAGATATGATATTTGATACTTTATATCTGACAATTTGATAGCTGTTTTAGACTATACTAATTTTTTATTTTGATGATTCTTTTGGTTCCTTTCTTTCTCTTTTCTCGTTATATTAATATAGTTTACTTTCATGAAATGAATGGAATTAATGTTTAATATGATTCATCAGAATATAATATTTGAATTTACAATTGCTGTATAAATTGTACGCATAATCGTCTAACACAAAAGGTTTTTAAAATTTGTTTATATTTTTGTATATGTACATGGACTCTTTGGACCAGATGGTTGAAATGCTAATTTTTCAGAATTGTATCTTTGTTTGCGCAACTGGTATCTGGTATTGTCTATTTCTTTGTATTTATTATTATGCTGTCAAGAGGAAAAAAAAGCACTAATAAAAAGAATTTAAAAAAAAAACAAAAAAAACACAACCATTTGTGCCATAATTGCACAAGCTGTTTGTAAATAATTTCAGTGAGAAACCTAAAATTGTGAAAAATGTAACGATTTTTTTTATTTGATCGCATTTGGCGGTGAAATGGAGGCATGAAATATACCAAAATGGGCCTAGATCAATACTTTGGGTTGTCTACTACACTACACTAAAGCTAAAATTAACTCTACAAGCTCCCTACAAGCTACCTAATTAACCCCTTCACTCCTGGGCATAAAACATGTGTGGTGCGCAGCGGCATTTAGCGGCCTTCTAATTACCAAAAAGCAATGCCAAAGCCATATATGTCTGCTACTTCTGAACAAAGGGGATCCCAGAGAAGCATTTACAAACATGTTGCCATAATTGCACAAGCTGTTTGTAAATAATTTCAGTGAGAAACCTAAAGTTTGTGAAAAAGTTTGTGAAAAAGTGTACATTTTTTTTTAATTTGATCGCATTTGGCGGTGAAATTGTGGCATGAAATATACCAAAATGGGCCTAGATCAATACTTTGGGTTGTCTACTAAAAAAAAATATATACAGTCGTATGCAAAAGTTTAGGCACCCCTGACAATTTCCATGATTTTCATTTATAAATAATTGGGTGTTTGGATCAGCAATTTTATTTTGATCTATCAAATAACTGAAGGACACAGTAATATTTCAGTAGTGAAATTAGGATTATTGGATTAACAGAAAATGTGCAATATGCATCAAAACAAAATTAGACAGGTGCATAAATTTGGGCACCCCAACAGAAATATTGCATCAATATTTAGTAGAGCCTCCTTTAGCAGAAATAACAGCCTCTAGATGCTTCCTATAGCCTGTAATGAGTGTCTGGATTCTGGATGAAGGTTTTTTGGACCATCCCTCCTTGCAAAACATCCCCAGTTCAGTTAGGTTTGATGATTGCCGAGCATGGACAGCCCGCTTCAAATCACCCCACAGATTTTCAATGATATTCAGATCTGGGGACTGGGATGGCCCTTCCAGAATATTGTTTGTTCCTCTGCATAAATGCCAGAGTAGATTTTGAGCAGTGTTTTGGGTCTTTGTCTTGTTGAAATATTCAGCTCCGGCATAACTGCAAATTTGTGACTGATTCCTCAACATTATTCTCAAGTATCTGCTCATATTGAGTAGAATCCATGCGACCCTCAACTTTAACAAGGTTCCCAGTACCGGCACTGGCCACACAGCCCCACAGCATGATGGCATTTTCCACCAAATTTTACTGTGGCTAGCAAGTGTATGTCTTGGAATGCTTTGTTCTTTTGCCATCATGCATAACGCCCCTTGTTATGACTAAATTACTCAACCTTTGTTTCATCAGTCCACAGCACCTTCTTCCAAAATAAAGCTGGCTTGTCCAAATGTGCATTTGCATACCTCAAGCGACTCTGTTTGTTGCGTGTGTGCAGAAAAGGCTTTTTCCGCATCACTCTCCCATACGCTGAATTGTTGAACGATGCACAGTGACACCATCTGCAGCAAGATTATGTTGTGGGTCTTTGGAGGTGGTCTGTGGGCTGTTTTTGACCGTTCTCACAATCCTTTACCTTTGCCTCTTCAATATTTTAGTTCTGGCCTTAACAAGAACTGTGCCTGTGGTCATCCATTTCCTCACTATGTTCCTCAAAGTGGACACTGACAGCTTAAATCTCTGCAATAGCTTTTTGTAGCCTTCCCCTAAACCATAATGTTGAACAATCTTTGTTTTCAGGTAATTTGAGAGTTGTTTTGAGGGCCCCATGTTGCCACTCTTGAGAGGAGAGTCAAAGAGAACAACAACTTGCAATTGGCCACATTAAATACCTTTTCTCATGATTGGATGCACCTGTCTATGAAGTTCAAGGCTGAATGGGCTCACCAAACCAATTGGGTGTTCCAATTATTCAGTGCTAGGTAGTTACAGGTATTCAAATCAACAAAATGACAAGGGTGCCCAAATTTATGCACCTGTCTAATTTCGTTTTGATGCATATTGCACATTTTCTGTTAATCCAATAAACCTAATTTCTCTACTGGAATATTACTGTGTCCTTCAGTTATTTGATAGATCAAAATGAAATTGCTAATCCAAACACCCAATAATTTATAAATGATAATCATGGAAATTGTCAGGGGTGCCTAATCTTTTGCATACGACTGTACATTTCAAGGGATATTCAGGGATTCCTGACAGATATCAGTGTTACAACGTAACTATCGCTAATTTTAAAAAAAATGGTTTGGAAATAGCAAAGTGCTACTTGTATTTATTGCCCTATAACTTGCAAAAAAAAAAGCAAAGAACATGTAAACATTGGGTATTTCTAAAAATCTGTTAACTTGCAAAAAAAACAAAGAACCTGTAAACATTGGGTATTTCTAAACTCAGGACAAAATTTAGAAACTATTTATTTGGGGGGGGGTCGTGGCTGTAGATGTGTAACAGATTTTGGGGGTCAAAGTTAGAAAAAGTGTGTTTTTTTCATTTTTTTTCATCATATTTTATAATTTGTTTAATAGTAAATTATAAGATATGATGAAAATAATGGTATCTTTAGAAAGTCCATTTAATGGTGAGAAAAACTGTATATAATATGTGTGGGTACAGTAAATGTAAAAACAGCCTTGGTCCCAAATGGTCAGAAAATGTAAAAGTGATTTGGTCCTTAAGGGGTTAATGGAGACAGACAGCAGTCTAACACCTTCATAACCACCAGACAAATTCTATTTTCAGTAAAGCCTGGACTTACAGTTCACAGACTTTGTAAAGGTTCATACTGCTATTGCTTTATTGACTGGTGAACATCAGAACTGGGCCCATAAACTTGTTCAGAAAAATAGTGAGATTCTTAATACTTGGAACTCTTTTGTTGAGGCCATGAGTATTCTGTATGATGATCTTCATCGTGTCTCCTTTGCTCAATCTGCACCAAGAGCTCTTCGACAAGGAAGAAGACCTGTAAAGGACTATGTTTGTGATTTTTGCCGCATCTCCTATGACTCAAACTGGAATGCCCCTGCTTTCCTGGATCAGTTTTATCTGGGCCTTTCTGAACAGCTTAAAGATAAAATGGCTTGGGTAGGCCCACCCAATGATTTGGAAAGTATGATTACCCCTTATTGCTCAGATCGACAGGCAACTTTGTTAAAGACATCAGGAGAGGCTCATCTCCCAGGTTTCAGGTGTTTCTCAAGTGTTTTCTATTATTGCATATATTTCTGTTGATGAGTCACTAACTCAGGAGGAGCCTATGCAGATTTAAGCTGTCAAGGGACCTATTTTAGTCCTGCTTCTGAATGGGCCAAGTGTAGAGACTTGAACTTATGCTTTTAATGTGGTAAAGGAGGTCACTTTCTTCACCCCTTTGTCAGTGTCTGTGTCCTGGGTAGAAGAAAAAGTAGGCTGATTGGAATAGCCAATAGAATGCGAGCGCAATCCTATTGGCTGATTGGATCAATAGGATTTTTTCAACCTTAATTTCCGATTGGCTGATAGAATTCTATCAGCCAATCGGAATCTAAGGGACGCCATCTTGGATGACGTTATTTAAAGGAACCTTCATTCCGAAGAAGACGTCGTAAGAAGAAGATGCTCCGCGCCGGATGTCTTGAAGATGGAGCCGCTCCACGCCAGATGGATGAAGATAGAAGATGCCATCTGGGTGAAGACTTCTGCGGGCTTGGATGAAGACTTCGGCCGCTTAGATGAAGACTTCTGCCGGCTTTGATGAGGACTTCTGCCGCTTCGTTGAGAATGGATGTCGGCTCTTCAAAAACTGTAAGTGGATCTTCGGGGGTTAGTGTTAGGATTTTTTAAGGGTTTATTGGGTGGGTTTTAATTTTAGATTAGGGTTTGGGCTTTTGAAAAAGAGCTAAATGCCCTTTTAAGGGCAATGCCCATACAAATGCCCTTTTCAGGGCAATGGGGAGCTTAGGTTTTTTTAGTTAAGTTTTTATTTGGGGGGGTTGGAGTGGGAGGTGGGAGGGAGGTGGGTTTTACTGTTGAGTGGGTACTTGGGTTTTTTTATTTTGGGGGGGCTTTTTTAGATTAGGTGTAATTAGTTTAAATCTTTGATAATTTATTTTTTTATTTTGTGTAACTTAGTGTTAATTTTTTTTTTGTAACTTAGTGTTTGTTATTTTTTGTAACTTAGTTGTTAGTTTTTTGTAACTTTGTAATTTTTAATTGTAGGTTTAAATTATTTGAGTTGGGTTAGGTGTTTAAACATAGTTAATTTAAATTGTAGTTTAATGTAATTTTAGTATAACAGTTAGGGTAGATTAATTATTAGTTTAATATAGTTTAATGTAATTTTAGTATAACAGGGTAGAATAATTATTAGTTTAATATAGTTTAATGTAATTTTAGTATAATAGTTAGGGTAGGTTAATTAATAGTTTAATATAGTTTAATGTAATTTTATTATAACAATTAGGGTAGGTTAATTATTAGTTTATTATAGTTTAATTTAAATCTAAAGGTAAGTTTAAATTTATTATAAGATAGGGATGAGTTAATATTTAATGTAAAGTTAAGTGGTTGTTAGGTTTAGGGGTTAATAGGTTAATTTAGTTTATGGCGATGTGGGGGGCTGGCAGTTTAGGGGTTAATAGGTTTAGTAAGTGCTAGTGATGTGGGAGGCCAGAGGTTTAGGGGTTAATACATTTAGTTATTTGCGGTGGGCTCCGGGAGCAGCGGGATAGGGGTTAATAACATTATGTAGGGGGCGGCAGATTAGGGGTTAATAAGTATAATGTAGGTGACAGCGGCAGTGGCGGGGGCGGCAGATTAGGGGTGTTTAGACTCGGGGTATATGTTAGGGTGTTAGGTGTAAAAATAACTTTTATTCTCCCATGGGAATCAATGGGATATCAGGCAGCAGTGAACATAAGCTTTCGCTGCTTTCAGACTCCCATTGATTCCTAAGGCATCTGCCGCCTCCAGGGTGGCGGATTGAAAAGTAGGTACGCTGGGCCGGAATAGTTTCGAGCGTACCCGTTAGAAATTTGATAACTAGCAAAAGTAGTCAGATAGTGCCGAATTTGCATTCGGAACATCTGTAATGACGTAAGCATCGATCTGTGTCGGACTGAGACCGGCGGATCGTATGTTATGTCACAAATTTCAACTTTTGCCGGTCTGTAGGCTTTGATAAATAAGGGGAATCAGGCTCGCCACAATTACGCTGCGGAATTCCAGCGTATTTGCGGTTGACGGCTTGATAAATAGGCCTCGAGGAGTCAATTTCATATTGATTGGTGAAATTACTTGTCAATCATGTTTAAGTATCCAATAAGGACATGTTACCTCATAGGATGTTGCATATCATACTCTGTTACATTGTTGCAATCTTATACAAGCAAATGAAGTTTGTATGTTACATTGTTGCAATCTTATACATGCGAATGAAGTTTGTATATATTACATAACTTGCATATAATTGAGATATGTTGCTGAGGGCTGAATTCTGAAATTTCTGGTGCTTACTTAAACTCCTATGTATATAGTATAATTTGCCGAAGCAATACTATCAGTGATAAGACCTTGTATCAGATTTTTACTCTGTTAGTTCAGAAGTTATATTGTACGAAGAGTATTCAATAAATAATTGTATATTTTCATATGATGTTTACAAGAGAAAGAAAAAAAGATTATATGTAGTTTTCAGTCTTGGACATACTTCTTCTTGGTTTTTAACTTTAGGTTTCAATATGTTGTTTCAAAGCCGCCATTCTGGCTGATTTTACAGCTTGTTTTCTATATCCTCTTTGTATTAATCTTTCCATCATATCAGTACTTTCTTGTATGTCTGTACATTGGAGCAATTTCTTCAAAGTCTTATAAATTCCCCTTGGGGTGTTGCTTTGAGTATGCTTGGAGGATGTGCACTGTTATGGTACAATTATGTATTGGTGGATGTTTCGATACATTTGTGTGTCAATGGTACGATTTTCAGTTTTTCTGATAGTGAGATCAAAAAATTGACTGTACTCAAATCTGCTTGATATGTGAATTTAATATTTGTATCATTGATATTCAGTATCTGTATTATCAGGACAATTGTCTGGGAAAATTCACCATTTTAATATTGCATATTAATCACATATGTCTGTGCTATATAATATACAGGGAGTGCAGAATTATTAGGCAAATGAGTATTTTGACCACATCATCCTCTTTATGCATGTTGTCTTACTCCAAGCTGTATAGGCTCGAAAGCCTACTACCAATTAAGCATATTAGTTGATGTGCATCTCTGTAATGAGAAGGGGTGTGGTCTAATGACATCAACACCCTATATCAGGTGTGCATAATTATTAGGCAACTTCCTTTCCTTTGGCAAAATGGGTCAAAAGAAGGACTTGACAGGCTCAGAAAAGTCAAAAATAGTGAGATATCTTGCAGAGGGATGCAGCACTCTTAAAATTGCAAAGCTTCTGAAGTGTGATCATCGAACAATCAAGCGTTTCATTCAAAATAGTAAACAGGGTCGCAAGAAGCGTGTGGAAAAACCAAGGCGCAAAATAACTGCCCATGAACTGAGAAAAGTCAAGCGTGCAGCTGCCAAGATGCCACTTGCCACCAGTTTGGCCATATTTCAGAGCTGCAACATCACTGGAGTGCCCAAAAGCACAAGGTGTGCAATACTCAGAGACATGGCCAAGGTAAGAAAGGCTGAAAGACGACCACCACTGAACAAGCCACACAAGCTGAAACGTCAAGACTGGGCCAAGAAATATCTCAAGACTGATTTTTCTAAGGTTTTATGGACTGATGAAATGAGAGTGAGTTTTGATGGGCCAGATGGATGGGCCCGTGGCTGGATTGGTAAAGGGCAGAGAGCTCCAGTCCGACTCAGATGCCAGCAAGGTGGAGGTGGAGTACTGGTTTGGGCTGGTATCATCAAAGATGAGCTTGTGGGGCCTTTTCGGGTTGAGGATGGAGTCAAGCTCAACTCCCAGTCCTACTGCCAGTTTCTGGAAGACACCTTCTTCAAGCAGTGGTACAGGAAGAAGTCTGCATCCTTCAAGAAAAACATGATTTTCATGCAGGACAATGCTCCATCACACGCGTCCAAGTACTCCACAGCGTGGCTGGCAAGAAAGGGTATAAAAGAAGAAAATCTAATGACATGGCCTCCTTGTTCACCTGATCTGAACCCCATTGAGAACCTGTGGTCCATCATCAAATGTGAGATTTACAAGGAGGGAAAACAGTACACCTCTCTGAACAGTGTCTGGGAGGCTGTGGTTGCTGCTGCATGCATTGTTGATGGTGAACAGATCAAAACACTGACAGAATCCATGGATGGCAGGCTTTTGAGTGTCCTTGTAAAGAAAGGTGGCTATATTGGTCACTGATTTGTTTTTGTTTTGTTTTTGAATGTCAGAAATGTATATTTGTGAATGTTGAGATGGTATATTGGTTTCACTGGTAAAAATAAATAATTGAAATGGGTATATATTTGTTTTTTGTTAAGTTGCCTAATAATTATGCACAGTAATAGTCACCTGCACACACAGATATCCCCCTAAAATAGCTATAACTAAAAACAAACTAAAAACTACTTCCAAAACTATTCAGCTTTGATATTAATGAGTTTTTTGGGTTCATTGAGAACATGGTTGTTGTTCAATAATAAAATTAATCCTCAAAAATACAACTTGCCTAATAATTCTGCACTCCCTGTAGGGATACAATTGATCATGTGTATTTACTTATAGATTCAGGTACACATACACATATATATTATTTTTCAGTATTAATATGTAGCTATTAGATAGTGCTGCTTGTCAGTATATAATTGCTTACTGTGAAGTTTTTGTACTTTATCAAAATAATCCATGTTTAGTTACTATGATATTCAAGGTCCCCAACATTGCTGCATGATTCCTATCATTATATTATTGGTATAAATATCCACAAATATCCTCATGTTTTTCATACATGGTTCCAGTAAGTCTCTTTTTCTATAAACATTGGTGGGGTTCAACCTTGGTTACCGGTCAAATAGAGATACTGACTTGTTTTTCAGAATATATTTACAAAATACATATTTGTCTGTTATAGCTTAGTGACGAGTGCCATCTTCTGAGGGAAACATATTCTAACTTCTAAACCTTAGCTTAATAACAACAATGTTAATTAATCTGTAATTAGTGTTAGCCAATCAGTTATGTGAATCTAACCTTATCAGTTGGGGTGGAGTTAAGCGTTTTCCATAAAATACACACTATCCCACAAAAGGGGGAGTAGGGGACATGCATGATGACCACACCCTATCCAGAGGAGATGGGAGGCTAAGCTGGCCAGATAGACAAGTCAGGATAATGGCAAGAGAGCGTCCAGGGGTAGCCTAAGAGAGTCCTTTTACACTGAACCCCAGTGAAGGATCCCACAATGTTGATAAGTATGAAAAAAACCTATATGAAACAGTTTTATTAATATGATTTATGAATTGAATCAGGTGAGTTAATCAATTCTGGTTTGCCCTTTATAGTCACAAATATTTTTGTTTGGTAATTCCTGTTAACCTGGTCTTATCTGTCCACAATAACACTGGGTCAATCAGGAATCTGGTAATAATATCATTTTCTTATGGTTTGCCAGAATTATTAGTTTACCTGATTCTTGCCAGCTATGCTGAGAATTTAAATAACAAAAGTTTCTGTTTCTCTATTATACATGCAAGCTACTGCAAGTAAAATAATTTAGTGATTGTTTTCATTAGTTTTAACCTGATAATCATTAAATCATTGTACTGATGTATGCTTATTGATTTGCTTTATTCAAATATTGCTTATTATTTCTAATAATTATTTTAATAAACTAGGTTTGCTTATTGATCTGGTCTCAATTTAATTAATAGACAAATCAGAACTTAAAGGATTCAGGTATTATATCTATTATCCTTTGCAAATGATATAATTCAGAGTGTTATTAAATTGTACACATTGCCCCTGCAAAGTTGGTAGCCGCTATTATATATATAATGAGTTACATTATCAGAATGATATAGAGGTTCCATAATATTTATTGTGTCTAAACACATAATACACTTTGCGCGTACACTACTGAAATAATAATAAAAATAATAATAATAATAAGGATAATATTCACAACAGTATGAATTTTTCGAGTTCTATTTTGATGCCTTCCCATAGGAAGAGCACATCATCAATATATCTGACCCACAAGGGTACTTGCTTTGTATATCAATCCATTTCCCCAGTAAATACATTAAAGGATTCCCAAAATAAAAGGAACAGATTTGCACATGTGGGCACACATGCTGTCCCCATAGCTGTTTCTTGCATTTGGTGGTAATACCGATCCTTGAATGTGAATACATTGTGTGTTAATACAAATTTTAACATTTGCAAAATAAAGATATTATGCTGTTGGTTATTATTGGCATTAGTAGATAAAAAAATAACTGATTGCGTTTAACCCATCCTTGTGGTGAATGCTGGTGTACAACGATTCTGTATATAATATGTGTATAATATGTGTGGGTACAGTAAATGTAAAAACAGCCTTGGTCCCAAATGGTCAGAAAATGTAAAAGTGATTTGGTCCTTAAGGGGTTAATGGAGACAGACAGCAGTCTAACACCTTCATAACCACCAGACAAATTCTATTTTCAGTAAAGCCTGGACTTACAGTTCACAGACTTTGTAAAGGTTCATACTGCTATTGCTTTATTGACTGGTGAACATCAGAACTGGGCCCATAAACTTGTTCAGAAAAATAGTGAGATTCTTAATACTTGGAACTCTTTTGTTGAGGCCATGAGTATTCTGTATGATGATCTTCATCGTGTCTCCTTTGCTCAATCTGCACCAAGAGCTCTTCGACAAGGAAGAAGACCTGTAAAGGACTATGTTTGTGATTTTTGCCGCATCTCCTATGACTCAAACTGGAATGCCCCTGCTTTCCTGGATCAGTTTTATCTGGGCCTTTCTGAACAGCTTAAAGATAAAATGGCTTGGGTAGGCCCACCCAATGATTTGGAAAGTATGATTACCCCTTATTGCTCAGATCGACAGGCAACTTTGTTAAAGACATCAGGAGAGGCTCATCTCCCAGGTTTCAGGTGTTTCTCAAGTGTTTTCTATTATTGCATATATTTCTGTTGATGAGTCACTAACTCAGCAGGAGCCTATGCAGATTTAAGCTGTCAAGGGACCTATTTTAGTCCTGCTTCTGAATGGGCCAAGTGTAGAGACTTGAACTTATGCTTTTAATGTGGTAAAGGAGGTCACTTTCTTCACCCCTTTGTCAGTGTCTGTGTCCTGGGTAGAAGAAAAAGTAGGCTGATTGGAATAGCCAATAGAATGCGAGCGCAATCCTATTGGCTGATTGGATCAATAGGATTTTTTCAACCTTAATTCCGATTGGCTGATAGAATTCTATCAGCCAATCGGAATCTAAGGGACGCCATCTTGGATGACGTTATTTAAAGGAACCTTCATTCCGAAGAAGACGTTGTAAGAAGAAGATGCTCCGCGCCGGATGTCTTGAAGATGGAGCCGCTCCACGCCAGATGGATGAAGAGAGAAGATGCCATCTGGGTGAAGACTTCTGCGGGCTTGGATGAAGACTTCGGCCGCTTGGATGAAGACTTCTGCCGGCTTCGATGAGGACTTCTGCCGCTTCGTTGAGGATGGATGTCGGCTCTTCAAAAACTGTAAGTGGATCTTCGGGGGTTAGTGTTAGGATTTTTTAAGGGTTTATTGGGTGGGTTTTAATTTTAGATTAGGGTTTGGGCTTTTGAAAAAGAGCTAAATGCCCTTTTAAGGGCAATGCCCATACAAATGCCCTTTTCAGGGCAATGGGGAGCTTAGGTTTTTTTAGTTAAGTTTTTATTTGGGGGGGTTGGTTGTGTGGGAGGTGGGTTTTACTGTTGAGTGGGTACTTGGGTTTTTTTATTTTGGGGGGGCTTTTTTAGATTAGGTGTAATTAGTTTAAATCTTTGATAATTTATTTTTTATTTTGTGTAACTTAGTGTTAATTTTTTTTTGTAACTTAGTGTTTGTTATTTTTTGTAACTTAGTTGTTAGTTTTTTGTAACTTTGTAATTTTTAATTGTAGGTTTAAATTATTTTAGTTGGGTTAGGTGTTTAAACATAGTTAATTTAATTTGTAGTTTAATGTAATTTTAGTATAACAGTTAGGGTAGATTAATTATTAGTTTAATATAGTTTAATGTAATTTTAGTATAACAGGGTAGAATAATTATTAGTTTAATATAGTTTAATGTAATTTTAGTATAATAGTTAGGGTAGGTTAATTAATAGTTTAATATAGTTGAATGTAATTTTATTATAACAGTTGGGTAGGTTAATTATTAGTTTATTATAGTTTAATTTAAATCTAAAGGTAAGTTTAAATTTATTATAAGATAGGGATGAGTTAATATTTAATGTAAAGTTAAGTGGTTGTTAGGTTTAGGGGTTAATAGGTTAATTTAGTTTATGGCGATGTGGGGGGCTGGCGGTTTAGGGGTTAATAGGTTTAGTAAGTGCTAGTGATGTGGGAGGCCAGAGGTTTAGGGGTTAATACATTTAGTTATTTGCGGTGGGCTCCGGGAGCAGCGGGATAGGGGTTAATAACATTATGTAGGGGGCGGCAGATTAGGGGTTAATAAGTATAATGTAGGTGACAGCGGCAGTGGCGGGGGCGGCAGATTAGGGGTGTTTAGACTCGGGGTATATGTTAGGGTGTTAGGTGTAAACATAACTTTTATTCTCCCATGGGAATCAATGGGATATCAGGCAGCAGTGAAAATAAGCTTTCGCTACTTTCAGACTCCCATTGATTCCTAAGGCATCTGCCGCCTCCAGGGTGGCGGATTGAAAAGTAGGTACGCTGGGCCGGAATAGTTTCGAGTGTACCCGTTAGAAATTTGATAACTAGCAAAAGTAGTCAGATAGTGCCGAATTTGCATTCGGAACATCTGTAATGACGTAAGCATCGATCTGTGTCAGACTGAGACCGGCGGATCGTATGTTATGTCACAAATTTCAACTTTTGCCGGTCTGTAGGCTTTGATAAATAAGGGGAATCAGGCTCGCCACAATTACGCTGCGGAATTCCAGCGTATTTGCGGTTGACGGCTTGATAAATAGGCCTCGAGGAGTCAATTTCATATTGATTGGTGAAATTACTTGTCAATCATGTTTAAGTATCCAATGAGGACATGTTACCTCACAGGATGTTGCATATCATACTCTGTTACATTGTTGCAATCTTATACAAGCAAATGAAGTTTGTATGTTACATTGTTGCAATCTTATACATGCGAATGAAGTTTGTATATATTACATAACTTGCATATAATTGAGATATGTTGCTGAGGGCTGAATTCTGAAATTTCTGGTGCTTACTTAAACTCCTATGTATATAGTATAATTTGCCGAAGCAATACTATCAGTGATAAGACCTTGTATCAGATTTTTACTCTGTTAGTTCAGAAGTTATATTGTACAAAGAGTATTCAATAAATAATTGTATATTTTCATATGATGTTTACAAGAAAAAGAAAAAAAGATTATATGTAGTTATCAGTCTTGGACATACTTCTTCTTGGTTTTTAACTTTAGGTTTCAATATGTTGTTTCAAAGCCGCCATTCTGGCTGATTTTACAGCTTGTTTGCTATATCCTCTTTGTATTAATCTTTCCATCATATCAGTACTTTCTTGTATGTCTGTACATTGGAGCAATTTCTTCAAAGTCTTATAAATTCCCCTTGGGGTGTTGCTTTGAGTATGCTTGGAGGATGTGCACTGTTATGGTACAATAATGTATTGGTGGATGTTTCTATACATTTGTGTGTCAATGGTACGATTTTCAGTTTTTCTGATAGTGAGATCAAAAAATTGACTGTACTCAAATTTGCTTGATATGTGAATTTAATATTTGTATCATTGATATTCAGTATCTGTATTATCAGGACAATTGTCTGGGAAAATTCACCATTTTAATATTGCATATTAATCACATATGTCTGTGCTATATAATATACAGAGAGTGCAGAATTATTAGGCAAATGAGTATTTTGACCACATCATCCTCTTTATGCATGTTGTCTTACTCCAAGCTGTATAGGCTCGAAAGCCTACTACCAATTAAGCATATTAGGTGATGTGCATCTCTGTAATGAGAAGGGGTGTGGTCTAATGACATCAACACCCTATATCAGGTGTGCATAATTATTAGGCAACTTCCTTTCCTTTGGCAAAATGGGTCAAAAGAAGGACTTGACAGGCTCAGAAAAGTCAAAAATAGTGAGATATCTTGCAGAGGGATGCAGCACTCTTAAAATTGCAAAGCTTCTGAAGTGTGATCATCGAACAATCAAGCGTTTCATTCAAAATAGTAAACAGGGTCGCAAGAAGCGTGTGGAAAAACCAAGGCGCAAAATAACTGCAACATCACTGGAGTGCCCAAAAGCACAAGGTGTGCAATACTCAGAGACATGGCCAAGGTAAGAAAGGCTGAAAGACGACCACCACTGAACAAGACACACAAGCTGAAACGTCAAGACTGGGCCAAGAAATATCTCAAGACTGATTTTTCTAAGGTTTTATGGACTGATGAAATGAGAGTGAGTTTTGATGGGCCAGATGGATGGGCCCGTGGCTGGATTGGTAAAGGGCAGAGAGCTCCAGTCCGACTCAGATGCCAGCAAGGTGGAGGTGGAGTACTGGTTTGGGCTGGTATCATCAAAGATGAGCTTGTGGGGCCTTTTCGGGTTGAGAATGGAGTCAAGCTCAACTCCCAGTCCTACTGCCAGTTTCTGGAAGACCCCTTCTTCAAGCAGTGGTACAGGAAGAAGTCTGCATCCTTCAAGAAAAACATGATTTTCATGCAGGACAATGCTCCATCACACGCGTCCAAGTACTCCACAGCGTGGCTGGCAAGAAAGGGTATAAAAGAAGAAAATCTAATGACATGGCCTCCTTGTTCACCTGATCTGAACCCCATTGAGAACCTGTGGTCCATCATCAAATGTGAGATTTACAAGGAGGGAAAACAGTACACCTCTCTGAACAGTGTCTGGGAGGCTGTGGTTGCTGCTGCACGCAATGTTGATGGTGAACAGATCAAAACACTGACAGAATCCATGGATGGCAGGCTTTTGAGTGTCCTTGTAAAGAAAGGTGGCTATATTGGTCACTGATTTGTTTTTGTTTTGTTTTTGAATGTCAGAAATGTATATTTGTGAATGTTGAGATGTTATATTGGTTTCACTGGTAAAAATAAATAATTGAAATGGGTATATATTTGTTTTTTGTTAAGTTGCCTAATAATTATGCACAGTAATAGTCACCTGCACACACAGATATCCCCCTAAAATAGCTATAACTAAAACAAACTAAAAACTACTTCCAAAACTATTCAGCTTTGATATTAATGAGTTTTTTGGGTTCATTGAGAACATGGTTGTTGTTCAATAATAAAATTAATCCTCAAAAATACAACTTGCCTAATAATTCTGCACTCCCTGTAGGGATACAATTGATCATGTGTATTTACTTATAGATTCAGGTACACATACACATATATATTATTTTTCATTATTAATATGTAGCTATTAGATAGTGCTGCTTGTCAGTATATAATTGCTTACTGTGAAGTTTTTGTACTTTATCAAAATAATCCATGTTTAGTTACTATGATATTCAAGGTCCCCAACATTGCTGCATGATTCCTATCATTATATTATTGGTATAAATATCCACAAATATCCTCATGTTTTTCATACATGGTTCCAGTAAGTCACTTTTTCTATAAACATTGGTGGGGTTCAACCTTGGTTACCGGTCAAATAGAGATACTGACTTGTTTTTCAGCATATATTTACAAAATACATATTTGTCTGTTATAGCTTAGTGACGAGTGCCATCTTCTGAGGGAAACATATTCTAACTTCTAAACCTTAGCTTAATAACAACAATGTTAATTAATCTGTAATTAGTGTTAGCCAATCAGTTATGTGAATCTAACCTTATCAGTTGGGGTGGAGTTAAGCGTTTTCCATAAAATACACACTATCCCACAAAAGGGGGAGTAGGGGACATGCATGATGACCACACCCTATCCAGAGGAGATGGGAGGCTAAGCTGGCCAGATAGACAAGTCAAGATAATGGCAAGAGAGGGTCCAGGGGTAACCTAAGAGAGTCCTTTTACACTGAACCCCAGTGAAGGATCCCACAATGTTGATAAGTATGAAAAAAACCTATATGAAACAGTTTTATTAATATGATTTATGAATTGAATCAGGTGAGTTAATCAATTCTGGTTTGCCCTTTATAGTCACAAATATTTTTGTTTGGTAATTCCTGTTAACCTGGTCTTATCTGTCCACAATAACACTGGGTCAATCAGGAATCTGGTAATAATATCATTTTCTTATGGTTTGCCAGAATTATTAGTTTACCTGATTCTTGCCAGCTATGCTGAGAATTTAAATAACAAAAGTTTCTGTTTCTCTATTATACATGCAAGCTACTGCAAGTAAAATAATTTAGTGATTGTTTTCATTAGTTTTAACCTGATAATCATTAAATCATTGTACTGATGTATGCTTATTGATTTGCTTTATTGAAATATTGCTTATTATTTCTAATAATTCTTTTAATAAACTAGGTTTGCTTATTGATCTGGTCTCAATTTAATTAATAGACAAATCAGAACTTAAAGGATTCAGGTATTATATCTATTATCCTTTGCAAATGATATAATTCAGAGTGTTATTAAATTGCACACATTGCCCCTGCAAAGTTGGTAGCCGCTATTATATATATAATGAGTTACATTATCAGAATGATATAGAGGTTCCATAATATTTATTGTGTCTAAACACATAATACACTTTGCGCGTACACTAATGAAATAATAATAAAAATAATAATAATAATAATAAGGATAATATTCACAACAGTATGAATTTTTCGAGTTCTATTTTGATGCCTTCCCATAGGAAGAGCACATCATCAATATATCTGACCCACAAGGGTACTTGCTTTGTATATCAATCCATTTCCCCAGTAAATACATTAAAGGATTCCCAAAATAAAAGGAACACATGTGGGCACACATGCTGTCCCCATAGCTGTTTCTTGCATTTGGTGGTAATACCGATCCTTGAATGTGAATACATTGTGTGTTAATACAAATTTTAACATTTGCAAAATAAAGATATTATGCTGTTGGTTATTATTGGCATTAGTAGATAAAAAATAACTGATTGCGTTTAACCCATCCTTGTGGTGAATGCTGGTGTACAACGATTCAACATCTATTGTTACTAGCCACGTTTTATCAGTTACTTGGAGGTCACATAGTACTTGTAGTATTTCCATTGTATCACGGATGTAAGAGGGTAGCATGGTTAAATATTCTCTCAGTCTTAAATCTATGTATTTACTGGCTAATTCTGTTAGATTTGAATTTCATAATACAATGGGCCTTCCTGGTGGTTCTGATACGTTTTTGTGTACCTTTGGTATAAAGTAAATCGTGGCCATTTTCGGATTGGTTTTTGTCAGATAATTTTTCTCTGTTTTAGTAATGATTCCATTTTTAAAAGTATTTAATACCATTTTTTTATACTGTTCAGTGTATGTTTCATGTGGGTTGAACATTAGTTGTTTATAACATGTAGTGTTGTTCAGTTATTTTAATGCTTCTGCTAAGTATTTGTCTTTGGGCCATAGTACAATATTTCCGCCCTTGTCAGACGGTTTAATCACCAAGTCTGACCATGTTTTTATTTCTTCAAGTGCTTTTATTTCAAACTGAGAAACATTGCCTTGGCCTCTGATTGACGGTAGTTTTTCAATCTGGTTACATACAATTTTGCAAAATGTTTTCACTTCTGGGGAAATGGTTGGAGATGGTAAAAAATTTGATTTAGGTTTTATATTATCTCGCCATGCAGGTGAATTGTTATTAGAGGTTTCAGCTGTATTAGACAGATTTTCATTTGCCAATTCTTCTAGGTCTTGTATAGATAATAATTCCTCATAATTAGAAATTTGTTGAATAGTGTAATCAAAGGGGGGGCGGAGTTAACTGCCTAGCTGAGCAGACGTGACATAGTGGAGCTCTGCAGAGAAATCTTTCTCAAACTTTATATAGCGGGATTAAAAGCTATGAAAATTGTCCCTTCTGTTGTCCTAATGTTCCCTTAGCTGAGGGTACCCACTCTGGGACTTTCGTGTACTTTTGAGAGGAAGAGAGAGGAGGGTGCTTTGAGTCCTCAGCTCACACAGACTCGGGAAGCCGGAGCGGCCCGCGGACCGGGCAAGGGACATACAGATAGCGCACAGCCCGACTGATTCACCGGACATCAGCTACACTTGTGGCATCATACCGGAGATCTAGTGCACCGAACTGTGACCAGCAGAGTGCAGCGCACGGGCCGCGACCTACTCCTGGTGGCCATACCGGGACCTGAGAGACACCGCAACTTCCTCCTGCAAACAGCACTGCTTGTACCCCCACAGAGGCTTACAGAGGACTTACCAGCGAAACGCCGCTATCGGAAGCCGGGGAGAGGTGAAGAGCCACTGTGGTAAGTGCCCCGGAGCTTCAATTGTCTAACTTGAGCGGAGATTTAGTGGCGCGAAAAATCGCCATCTTGTCTTCTTGGAACTCTGCCCAAGTTGCTTGCCGCGGCCCGCTGCACACTTCCAAATAGACATCTTACCCCAGGATTTGAAGCCTCAGCAGGCAGATCCATAAGAGGACAGGACATTAGCTATTGCACAACTGTACTCCCCACAACCTGGTAACCTCAGATAATAGTGGTGTAACACATGGGGAAATAATAAAAAAAAAAAATATATAAAAATAAAACACCAAAGCCTTAAGACCTGCCATAGTTACTTAGTTGAAGCAGCATAACCCATTTACCATATATGGCTGCATTGCCTGTGAAAATTTTTAGTCCTACACACTGCTACTAATATCCTAAACATTAACCTACTTCATTAACAACTTCCACCACCTGCATATGCGAGATAAAGTTTTACCTAAGGGAGGAAGGACCATTACATATACACTTTGAGACTGAGATAAGCCCAACCACCCTAGGACACTTCAGAATTAATCCTCCTCAGCAGCTGTGAGTTTTGACCCCTCTCCCTACCATTTCCCACCTGGTACCACAGGTGGGTCATATCCTCACCCCCTTATCCCACTTTGTCGAGAGGAGACACATCCCCTGGGGAGTGGGGTACATAGCTAAGACTGTCGCAGCCTTTTGACAAGCTCTCAGGAATAGGGGCTAAAAGCTACACAGAGTACACCCCTTAAACAAGAAGACCCTATCTTTCCTGCAACTGATGTAACCAGCAGTGTAGGATAAGGCTCCTGACCAGCAGACCTCTAGGCCACGTAGCTCTCAAGAGGACATACATTTTCATTTGAAAGGAACAACATATAACAGCATGTAACCAAACCCCAAGTGTTTGTGGCCCCGCCGGTTAATGTATCTTCATTAGCATATGTGAAACAAGCAGGCCCTCAACAGTGATACGCACGTACCAATAAGAAGTCTTATGTCTCAAAGCAACAGGATGTCGCAAGCCCACAAAAGGAAACAGAAGCCCCAAGCCACACCAAAAAGAACTGTTGCTGATCACTTCCAGCATCGTACTAGCACTACCCAACCGGGTTCAGAAGATGAATACTCAGATACCGGTAGTGCCTCAGACACTCAGACCGGATCATTGCTAAAACAGAAAGCAACACAAGTTCTGGGAACGTCCGGCAGTTCTAATAATAATATGATAGAAGCCATCCATTCGCTATTATCCTCACATCATGACTCCTTGACCAAGAGATTTGACAGGTCCCATGCAGACTTAAAGAGAGATATTGGCCTCATAGGGGAGCGAACGGACACGCTAGAGCGCAAACAGGAAGACCTAGCAATAGATCACACCAACCTACTCAGCTACTCCCAGTCTCTAGCCATTCAAATCACAGATTTAGAACTAAAACTGGCAGATCTAGAGGACAGATCTCGCCGTAACAATATTCGCAATAAAGGCATTCCGGAATCAGTCCTACCACAAGACCTAGAAAAATATCTTCAAGACCTATTTGAAGCAGTGCTGGGACCTGCAACAGGCACCGAGGCCCTTATAGATAGAGCTCATAGGGCCCTTAGAGCTCGCTCGGCAGATGGTGGCCAACCAAGGGACGTCATAGCGAGGCTCCACTACTACACTTACAGAGAAAAAATATTTCGAGCTTTAGCCAGGGATAAACGCTTACCTGAAGAATATGCCAGTCTGCAAGTTTACCCAGACCTTTCCACTCACATGCTGCAGATTCGCAGACATTACCAACCCTATACCAAAATACTGAGAGAGAAAGACTTAAAATATAGATGGGGATTCCCAGTACGCCTCTTTATTACCAAAGACGGCCAGCAATACATGGCTTCTACTCCCCAACAGGCTTGTGAATTACTCCAAAAATGGAACTTACTCCCTGCTGAAGGAGAGGATCACTTACCTGCCCCAGAACTGACTACCGGACTAAGAGCGTCGGCTCCACCATGGAAGCCTTTACCACAAAGACCCCCTAGCACTTCTGGACATTCCAATGAGACCTTTAAGAAGCGCAGAGACCTTATTGGCCCACATCAGGATTCAGACCCATAGAGAGCCTGCTTTCATATTTCATACTTTACCTGCTGAACCTTCTGAAAGAAGTAACCACCTCGTCACAGGAGGGAACACTCCCCAATCCCCAAAAGTCTATCTCATGGACTGAAAAGAACGAAGACGGGTGAGATCTAAGCAATTATATAGTGTAATTTATTTGTCTTTTTTTTTTCCTTTTTACATGGGCACTCACCATAGACTCTCAACATGTTTGCTTTTTGTTTTTTTTATCCTATCGCTCACATGAACACTACTACTGTTTATTGTTACAATGGACACTTGCCATAGGCTTTAGACATGTTTGCTTTATTATTATTGCCCATATATGTATTGCCACTGCTTATTCTTACAATGGACACTTATCAGAGACTCTAAACATGTTTATTTTCTTTTTCTTGTTGCCCACATATGTACTGTTATTCCTTATATAAATTATAGGGGCTAACTATGCTTACCTCTTGTTGTTGAATCACATGTTTATCCCTGGTTCTACAGTGCCGTATTATACACTTAAACACTTGAATGCCCACAGACTCACCTATCTGACCATCCCAGATACCCGAACATGACAGAAATTGAGATTAGACCAAGCCTACTCCTGAATGCCTGTGTTAATTATGTGCTCATCAGGCTTTATTATGAATTGGATATGCCCTACGACCAGACTATGCTTTAATTCTCCCCATAACGTCTTGTCCTATATGGAGATTGCTGGGACATTTCACTTAACTCCCTTACAGGCCTGCTATGAGACGGCTATCCTAACCTTGCTGAGACTTTTAATGACAGGCCCCTAACTACTACGGTTCACCGACTCTTAGTTAGCGACTCATAGACTAGTGAATAGTACCATAACCTAAGATCCGAATGTCCATACCACCATTAGGGAGAACCTGACCACATGGCACATGGAGACATGAAAAGTTTAATGATATCTAACAGGGAAGTGGTGATCTTGAAGTTCTTAATTACTCGATGTTAGACTATCGAGCACAGTTCAAAGTTCCTCCTGTTGAAATTGAAATTAATATTGTATTAAGAGGTTTACAGAGTTAAATGTTATTTTATATATGACATACATATTTAACACATATGTTTCTCAAGCTTTATTTTCTTTCTTCTCCTCTTGTCTCTTCCTCTCTCTTCTTCTCTCTCTCTTTCTTTCTTCTCTTTACATGTTGCTCCACACCGGCGGGACCATTGACCCCTCTCCGCTTAGCTCCCCCCCAATTTATTAGTTGTGCCCCACTGGCATAGACCAGTCGGTGCACTCATTGCGAAAGTGTACGCTCATCACTTTTAGCCAGTCACGGAAGTCCCTTATTACCCACGTACCATTTCTTTCACTCCAAAACATCCCACAAGATCCTAGACCTCACTGCATACGCCCAGTACCCTGTAATTAACAGCTGGAATACGCCCGTACTCCAATTGGCACAGGAAATTTCGCCCACACCCCCAAAATGATCCCTATACGCATAGCCACGCTGAACGCGCAAGGCCTAAATTCTCCCACTAAGAGAAAACTATTACAGCAATATGCCCTGATACACAAGGTTCACATTATGTTTCTACAAGAGACTCATTGGATGGGGGAGCCCCGTATCTCTGGGCTTTCCCGGCACTACCCAGTTTGCGAAACCGCCTCTAATCTAGAAAGCAAAAACAAAGGAGTTGCCATCTTGATCAGTAAAGACCTGTCATTTAAATTGGAATATGTCGAAAGAGACAGTGAGGGCAGGTTTCTGATTCTTAATGACTCGCTATTTACGTTGGTCTCACTGTACGCACCCAACTCCAAACAGATCCCATTCCTCCGTAAACTTTTAATACACATAGACCAGATTAAGAGGGGACACCTAGTGATAGGGGGAGATTTCAACATGGTCTGGGACCCAACCACTGACAAACAGTCCTCTGTTGCAATACGCTCTGACAGAAACACCTCTTCTATCTCCAATGCCTTTCGGAAACTCATATACCAGCATAACCTCTATGACGCCTGGAGGTGCTTAGCACCCTCAGTGAAAGACTTCACGCACCACTCAAAGGCCCATAATTCGTACTCCAGACTGGATTATATATTCTGTGACTCATGGTCCTTGGACCAATTTGCCAACCCCAACATTAGCCCATGCACGTGGTCAGACCATGACATGGTCTACTTGGACTTCACTAAGTTACAAGCTTTCACTAATAGACCCCCATAGAAAATCTCGGGGCAATGGCTATCGGAAATAGAACTTCCTGCACTCCAAGAGATTGTGCAGGAGTTTCTGGCACATAATGACTCAGGACTCTCTGACATCACCATGGTGTGGGCCGCTCTTAAAGCGTACCTGCGTGGACACTATATAAAAAACGCGGCCAGATTACGTAAAGAGGCTGGCCAACCCTTAGCAAAATTGTATGGAGATCTCCGTAGCCTAGAACAGGAGAATAAAACAAGCCCAAACACTCAGATAGCTCTCCAAATCGGACTTATCAGGGACGAAATCTCCAAGAGAGATTTATCACGGGTCCAAGAGAACCTACACAAGCTCAAACAGCTATATTACCACAAAGGCAATAGAGCAGACAAACTCCTAGCCAATAAGCTCCGCAAGCGCACGCTGCAGAAAAGGATACCCTGCATTGCAACACGTGAAGGCGTAGTATACTCCCCTAAAGAAATAGGAACAGCATTCGCTGACTACTACTCCTCCCTATACAATATTGAGAATTTGAAAGCAACTAATGACCCTGAACATATTGATATCCCCAGGTTCTTGGAGAGACTACCTGTGCCCACTCTGTCTGAGGAATCTAGGGCCGAACTGGAACGACAGTTCACTTTAGCGGAAGTCAAAGGAACTATAAAAGATCTAGCCCCTCATAAGGCACCCGGACCAGATGGGTTCACGGTCACGTTTTATCGGGAGCTCAGCCCACTCCTATCCCCAGTGCTGCTTCGGCTGTTTCAGAGTGTAGCGACTTAGGGCGCCTTCTTGGCGGAGTTCCTGGAAGCGAACATCACCACTATCCACAAGGAAGGTAAGGACCCGTTGCTGTGCTCCAGCTACAGGCCCATATCGCTTATTAATGTGGATGCCAAAATCTATGCCAAAATATTGGCAAACCGATTAGGGAAGCATCTACACACAATTATACATATAGACCAAGTGGGTTTTGTGCAGGGGAGACAGGGCACCGATAATACTCAACGCCTTTTAAATATATATTCGGAGGCAATAGATATGGGACTCCCTATACTCACCCTGTCGCTCGACGCCGAGAAGGTCTTTGACAGGGTGAGATGGGCCTACCTATTCCAGACACTTTCAGCGTTTGGTGTGCCGGACCCATTCATCACTGCGACCAAAGCACTGTATTCAACCCTGACCGCAGTTGTTAGGGGAGTGGGATTCTGCTCCCCTAAAATTACAATTAGTAATGGAACCAGGCAAGGGTGCCCTCTCTCTCCGTTACTGTTCGTTCTAGCTATTGAACCCCTAGCAATCGCAATTAGAGAGTCGACACTGATCCATGGAGTGCAGATGCATGATATCCCCCAAAAGCTCGCACTCTTTGCCGACGATCTTACGGTCTTCCTTTCTGACCCAGTAGATTCTCTCCCTCCATTGATGGCCCTTTTTAAACAATTTGGGGACATCTCCTATTACAAATTGAATGTGACCAAAACGGAGGCTTACTCCATCAATATTCCTCAGAACGAGAGAGACGAGATCCAGCGCCTCTATTCCTTCAAGTGGTCCTGCAAGGGGATCCGTCACTTGGGAGTCTTCCTCTCACATAAAAAGACTGTGGTGATCAAAGAGAACTTTGAAACGCTACTAATGACGGTCACTTCGGAAATTAATTCAAAGAGATATTGTGATATATCTTGGATGGGCAGGGTAGCAGCTCTTAAAATGATGATCCTACCAAAGCTCACCTACCTATTTCGTTGTATCCCGATACCAGTCCCGGGGGCGCTGCTGAAGAGGTTCCAGACCCTCTTCAACTCATACACCTGGCATGACAAAAGACCCCGAGTGGCGGCGCATATCTTGCAACAGCCAATAGAGAGAGGAGGTCTTGGCCTTCCCAGTGTCAAAACATACTATGAGGCAGCAATGCTATCCCATGCTATGGCATGGGCTAAGACCCTCCCACCAACAAGATGGAGGGAGTTAGAACAAGCATCGCTCCCAGCGTACATCCATCTAGAGGATCTTCTTTGGTTGCCTCAACATTGGCAAGCCAAGGTTCACGTCGCGAACGATATTGTGAAGGGGTGCCGAGATGCTTGGACTAAGCTGAGACACAATAAATTAGTGGCTCCACACCCCTCACCAATACATCCAATAAGAGGCCTCTTGATAGGGCTACTCAACTCAAATCTCAGTTCATGGGCTGCTACGGGAATAAACTCTGTGAGAGACTTTTACAGTAATGGACAGATACGAACACACAGAGACATGGTAGACCTTCCTACGCTGTCCTCTAGACACCAATTTGACTTATTGAGACTCCGTACTCTAATGAGATCTTGGGGCTTTTTAGATGACACATTGAGAGACCTGGCCGTTTGGGAGACGCGGTGGACAACCAACACCCAACTACACAAACCCCTTTCAGTACACTATCATTGCCTTTTAGAGGAAGGGGCTACCCCAAAAACAGTTCATATGAATGCATGGGAAGAGGAGTTACAAGTTACATTCTCGGCAGAAACCTGGGACAAGGCCATTGGGCTAACGAAAAAGGCAACCCACTGTATCACTCTCTATGAACTATATTTTAAGGTAATAACCAGATGGCACTTAGTGCCTACAAAACTAAGGAGACTTTTCCCAGAACATTCACAGCTGTGCTGGAGGGAGTGCGGGGAGCAGGGCTCCCCCATCCATGTTTGGTGGACCTGCCCCAAGCTAGCGACCTATTGGCAGAAAGTAGGTAAGATTTGTACAGAATTGGAGCTAACTCAAGCCCTGAGCCCAGCCCTAGCCATCTTACATTTAGACATAGACAAGCTCCCTAAAGCTAAACAAAACCTCTTGATCTATATTCTCATCTCTGCTAAACTGCTTATAGCCAGAAACTGGAAAAAGAGCCAGCCCCCTAGACTACAAAGTGTAATTGAGAATGTGAACTACCTTAAAAATATGGAAAATTACGTTGCTAGAGAGAGAAGGCAACTGAGCAATTATTGCGCAATTTGGGAACCCTGGGACTCTATGCTGACCCGCTCGACCCCTAATATTGGAACCTAGATACTAGAGAGAGGGTAGAGAGATCAGAATACACCCCCTTCAGACACCCTCGCCCATGGCCCTTATATTCACTTCCTGTCCCCTCCCCTATCTAGGAGCTGTGATAGTAGCCCAAAGCTCTACCTACCAGATGGCAAGCGGAGAGGGGTCGGAGAACTCCCTGCCCCATCTGGAGCCTGAGCTACAACATACTGAGTAATACCATGCTAATTGTTTACTTCTTCTGACTGGATTGTTACTTTAAGGATTACACCTTTGTAAACTGATGATATATACCTGTATTCCCCTAAATGTTCATTGTATATGCATAAGGTGACCTCTGTAAAAACGAGGATTCCCACACAGGGAGAAGTTTCTATTCTCAGTTATTGACAGCAGTATTAGAACCCTGTGCATAAGAATGCTCCTTTCACGCTTTGTTAAATATAGCGTTTATATTCATGTTTGAGAAAGGCTGTATGTTAAAAATATATCCTCAATAAAAATGTTTTTCTTAAAAAAAAAAAATTAGAAATTTGTTCTTTTTTTTCAGCATAAAATTTTTTTTAAAGTAGTTTTCTGCAAAAGAGTTGTACATCCTTAATATGATCAAATTTGTTTAATTTGTTAGTAGGACAAAATGTTAGACCTTTAGAAAGAATATTTTAATGTTCTGAAGTTAAAGTACACATTGGGACAAATTAATCACTCTTAGTTGTTGGCTCTGATCTTGGAAAATAGACAATCTGCCAGAAAAAGGGAAATGAGCCTGACATTATCCTGATTTTTGCATTTGTCTCTCCTTGTCGCATTGGGAGCCTGTTGTATTAAGTTTTGAGTTAAACTTGTGTGTGGTCTCGGACTTATTAAGGGTTGTGTATTTGGGACTGATGCTAAAAAAGATGACATACTGGTTTGTATTGTGGGTACTGGTATGGTGGAATTAGAGGCTAGTGGTTCATTGTATGTTGCTTGTGGTGTTAAAATGTATGTAGCACTAATCCTGTCTATGTTGGAGGATTCATTATCTGATATATCTGACTCCCTTTCTGTGTCACTATTGTCTTCCCTCACCAGATGTCTGTTGTTTCTGTGTCTATTAGAAGTGTGATATCTCCATTTATATACTTTATTTTGTTGGTAATCGTCCAATTATCTTTGAAATTTTTGTTTCTTGGTTTGAATCAGCTCTTGTTCTAATTTGTCTAATTCTTGTTAGTATTGTTTGTATTATAATTAAATTTGTCTTCAAATTGTTTAATTTGCTCATTGTACTCTTTTATTTCTGCATCTAATTTATTAAGATCCAATGTGTCATGTTTTATTAGGACCTGAAACAGTTTGAAAGAGCACTCACTCAGAATATTTTTCCATTGTTTCACTAATTCATCGTTATGAAGTGTAAAAGCAGGGAACATTTTTATTCTTAGACCTCTTGGTATAATACCTTTTTCAACATATTTTTCGAAACAATGCCAGTTCCACCATTTTTTTTGAATGTTTGAATAGAGTTTAATGTAGTTTGCATAATACATTATTTAATCCTTCCTCATTAATTTGTGAACCAGTAGTTTTAGTCGGATTGAATAGTTGATCCAACTCTTGTAACCTTTTTTGTTGTCTTAATGTTATATCTTCCTGAATGTTCATATTCGGTATATACGCTTATACTACTTTTCCAGAATACCTAGAAACCTAGGTGTAAATTATACTGTATAGAAGAAAAGGTGCCAAATAATAATATTCTTGTCGAAATGCACCTATTAGAGCACTAAAGAGACTCATAGAAGGATGAGTTACAAAGTAAGTAACAAACACTGAAAGTGCCTTACCCCTGCAATGTAATGAGAAGAATTATCACTGAATTATACAGGACCGAGAATTTAAACCATTCATACCTTATTTGTTAACTATTCAATCATACAAGTTTAAAAACACTTAGGGGCCTATTTATCAAAGCGTCAACTGAAAATACGCTTGAATTCTGCCTCGTATTGGTTGCGAGATTGATCCGCCGTAGTTATCAAAGTGTCAAGATCGGCAAACAAAATTTGTGACGTAACATACGATCTCGCAATCTCAATCCGACTCAGATCGATGCTTGCGTTATTACAGATGTTTCGAATTCAGATTCGACTCTATTTAACCCTTTTCCCAATTTATCAAACAATTAACAGGTACGCTTGTGTGTATTCCGACGCAGAGTACCTAGTTTTCAATCTGCCACCCTTGAGGTCACAGATGCCATAGAACTCAATGGGAGTCTGAAAACACAGAAAGCTTATGTTCGATGCTGCAAGAGAATGAAGTATATTACATCAGTGTTTTTCAACCAGTGTGCCATGAGAGATCCTCAGGCGTGCCGCGGCAGACTGACAACAGTGCAGGGGTGTCCCTCTTTCAAATATTGAAATATTGGGAGGTATGTGACAGGCTCATCAGGCATCATTTACAACCATGACATTGACATTCATTCACAGACAATCATTATGATTGTTTGTAAAAGAATGTCAATATGTCATGTATAGTTTGTAGGAGGCATGGCAGTACAGTGTGTGTGTGTATATATATATATATATATATATATATATATATATATATATATATATATATATATATATATATATATATATATATATATATATATATATATATACTGTATATATATCCTGTATTAGGCTACAATGTGTGATTTTGTAAAATTTTGGGATGGTGGTGTGCCACAGGATTTTTTAATGAAAAAAAGTGTGCCACAGCAAAAAAAGGTTGCAAATCACTATATTACATAATAAAAGTAAATTAGAAACTCTATAAAAATTGTATACCCTTTCTAAATCAAACAATATTATTGTTCCACATTTGGTGCACTAGTAGATATAGGGATAAAAATGAAAAACGCATTACTACTTATGGATTATACTACAAATTTGTCTCTCATTACAAAGCAAGGGGACAATATTTCTACAAATTTGCTAAAAGGTTTTGCCACAAACTTGTCACACTAATAGATATAGAGATAAAAATGAAATAAATACACAACATAATATAGCTAACTTTCTTTTTATTTTTTTGTGAAAAATCTATGTGCACCATGTTTAAGCCATGTGTCCCACGCTCCACTTCGCACCAATTTTGATGCAACACTTTTCGCACAAATTATGACGCAAACTCCTAAACAACACACACTAGTGAATTTTTCCACCACTTTTGATTGGAATATGCATAATCACATGATTTATGACATCAGCCAATCGGATTCAAATATACATTTTAAACAATCACTAATTAATCAAATTGCTCGATACTTGTGTCTTTAATCATTCATCAGAACTTGTAAGTGCCATTTGTCACATTATGTATTTTACTTTGAAAGAATGTATATGTGAAATTAGAATTAAAGCTAAACATTGATGCTGACATTCGGACACACAGTGTAATAATTTAGACAATGATTTTAAAATTCGAATTGATGTTTGATTCAATATAATCTTAAAATGATAGCTCAAAGGGATAGCCCACCTAACATTAAACTGTCATGAATCAGATACAGCAGACATTAAAATCACCTCTTTACTGTCATGCTATTTTCAGTGTATTTCTTCCTTCTCTTGAATTTATTTTTCAGTAAGAAATGTCATCTTATATGCCAGCCCATTTTATAACACTTATGAAGGGGTGGTTTTTAAAACTAGATTGCAATCAGGAGGGGTTACACAGGTACAGAGAAAAAAAATGGCATATAAGGCAATACATATGATTACATATTATATTCGCAATTATTCCTGCTCAGAAGAATAATACATTTACACTATATACATATAATGGAATAAATAAACATAGAGATATGAAAGACAACATTGTTTAGAACAGAAAAAGGAAGTATGTGCAAAGATATATGTACAAATTCTAGCATTAATTAATTATAAAAAAAATAAAAAAAACATGGGATAAAAGCATATCATGAATTCTAAAAATACAAATACACATTAATTTTTGTGAAACAATCATATAACAGATTTTTTTGTATAACAAATAAATATAAGAATAACTTCTTATTAGATATTTTTTGTTGAGGTACAAATGTAGCTATTTCTTGGACATTAACAGATGAAAAATAAAAGATTAGCTTTAGAGAAATCTGCTTGTTCATGGACAGTAATTAAATAGTATAAAGTTGGGAAAAACCTGAATAACCGCAACATCGATGATGACTGTGACTTAACAACAGTCCGATGCTCATCGCACCGTACTTGACACACATGTTGTTGACAGTTGTTTTTTATAAATAAGGGTATCGTATTCAGATCCGCATCAGCGATGTCTGGCGAGCGTATTGACGCCGGCGAATGCACTGAGATTGATGCTTTGATAAATATGTCCCTTAAAATCTCTAGATTAAATAAATATATAGCACTAGTGTGTAGATGATTCCTTTTTAGCAAATTGTTTCCTGTTGTGAAACAATATATAGTATCAAGCTGTTGGATACAAACAGTATTCTATAGGAGGTTTAGTATCAGTTCAAAGATCGGGCGACAAGTGATTTTTAAAATCTATTAGATATCACAGTAAGGGATTATAGCTATAGTATTAACACCCTGTTAATAGTAATGAGATCCTTGTTGGTCACGTTAACATTCACACTGCCATTCAGTTTTAGGAATGAATCTTTCTGCTTAAGCCCCTTCTATAGTGGGGGCTGAAGTAACGTTTAACTGACTTGTTTCACTTCCATAGCTTGAGGGCCCGTGTTTCTGGTGAGTCTTCAGACTTGCTAGAAATGCAAGTTATGGAGCAGCGGTCTAAAGACCGCTGCTCCATAACCCTGTCCGGCTGCTCTGAGCAGGCGGACAGACATCGCCGCAATTCAACCCGATCGAATACGATTGGCTGCGAGTCTGCAGGGGGTGGCATTGCACCAGCAGCTCACAAGAGCTGCTGGTGCAATGCTGAATACGGAGAGCGTATTGCTCTCTGGATTCGGCGAGGTCTGTCGGACCTGATCCGCACTGTTGGATCAGGTCCGACAGACCTTTCATAAATAGGCCCCATATTTTGATTAGTGTCTTGTACTTCAAGACTAAGTGTGAATGTAAAATCAGAAGAGGATACATTTTAATATAAGGTGTGATAACACAAAAGTGTGCATATGAGTGAAATGTGTTTTTTAACATAAAAATGGTGACTGTGTTGCAAGTGATTGTTTTACTAAGTTTAAAAGTTAAGTGCATATTACTGCATACAATGGATGTGAGCTTAAAAAAATAATGATAAAGTGTTAAGACTTTATGAGAAGTAATAGTGCAAAGTAACGTAAATAAAATAAAATAGAAAATTTAACCTAGGAAGAGTTCTTGATTAGGTGTTGTAATAAACAGTGACATACTGAAATTATATTGCAATTCATTGAAATATACTGAAATTTGAACGCATTTGGAGGAGCCTATGCAAATTCAAGCTGTCAAGGGACCTATTTTAGTCCTGTTTCTGAACGCTCTAAGTGTAGAGACTTGAACTTATGATTTTAATGTGGTAAAGGAGGTCACTTTCTTCACCGCTTTGCCAGTGTCTTTGTCCTGGGCTCTGGTCATGTTTAAACTTTAAAGTTTGATTCGTAGCTTCTCTTTTTTCCCCCCACTCATTTTGGGGTTGCCTTGGCTGAAATTGCATAATCCTTTAATAAAGTGGGAGGTTAGTAATATTTCCTTTAATTCTGTCTTTTGTAAGAGCATCTGCTTATTTCAGTCCACCACGATTCTGGAAGTTTAAGAGGAAAAACAATCTATTTCCAAACCTTACAGAGTCTTTTCTGATATTTTTGAAAATAAGGGGGCAGATTAACCTGAGTTAATTAATCTCAGAGAATATATTAAAGAGATCTGAGCTAAGAAATGTATTAGCTACTTCTCCAGCTGGTGCCAGTATATTCTTTGTAGAGAAGAAGGATGGAGGGTTGTGGCCTTGTGTGGATTATAGAGCTCTCAATAACATTACTATTCAACATCCTCTGCTGCTTATTCCTGAGATGTTGGATAGGATCAAAGGAGCTTGTGTGTTTACAAAAATTTATTTAAGAAGGGTTTATTACTTGGTACACATAAGAGAAGGTGATGAATGGAAGACTACATTCTGCACCTAATATGGACACCATGAATATATAGTTATGCCATTCAGTTTGTGTAACACTCCTGCCACCTTTCAACACTTCCTGAATTACATCTTTAGAGATATTGTTATATATCTGGATGACATTCTGATATTTTTCTCCCTCTCAAGAAGTTCATATTGCTCATGTCCGTTCCATATTTTTAAGATTGAGGAAGAATGGTCTTTTTGCTAAGTTCGAGAAATGTAAATTTTCTGTTTCTACAATTGAATTTTTGGGATATATTATTTTTTCTGATCACATTGAAATGGATTCTTAGAAAGTTTCTGAAATTCTAGATTGGCCAGTTCCTAGCAATAAAAAAGCTGTGCAGAGGTTTATTGGCCTTGCAGGTGGGCTTTGACAAACTCAAGATTCTGTTTACTTTTGCACCTATACTTATTCAACCGGATGTACAGAGACCTTTCTCTTTGGACTATTGGTGCTGCTCTGTCTCAGAGGGAGGAGGTTAAAGGTCAGTTGCATCCAGTAGCTTTCTTTTCCCGACATTTGACTTCAGCTGAGGAAAATTATGATGTTGGTGACAGGAAACTGTTGGTGATTAAATAGAGACATTTGTTGGAGGCAGCTGCCCAGCCTATTACACCATCTTTACTGACCACCGTAATCTTGAATATTTTAGAGCAACCAGATGATTTCATCCCAGACAAACCTTATGGGCTTTGTTCTTCTCTAGGTTTCATTTTGTAATTACTTTTCTACCTGGATCAAAGAATAAAAATGCAGATGCTTTTTCTAGACTTCCTGGGGTCTCTACATATCCTGTCCCTCAAGCTGATACTATTCTTAAAAATTGTAATTTTCTTCTGTTGCATCCTGCATTTTTTCTCCTCCTACAACTGTTCTTTTATCTATGGTGGATGGTTTGCTCTATGCCTTTAAGAAGTCCATTTGGAGGATCTTCAGACCTTTCATGAAGTACCTTTTCTGCTGGTAATGGAGGCATTTCAAAAACTTTTTGGTGGCCTGTACTTTCTGAGATGTATGCACATTTATTTTGTCTTGTGACACTTGTGCCAGAATAAAGCATTCCACTTCCTCTGCATCAATCTTCCATTGTCCGATGGATTTGATACTATATTGGTTGGGGAAGACCATCTTATTAAAATGGCTCATTTTATTCCTGCTACAGGGCTATTTTCTGCCAGTATGGCAGCTACTTTGTTTGTGAAGGAACTTTTCCGATTGCATGGTCTACCACAGAATGTTTTGTCTGACAGTGGTTCCCTGTTTTCTTCCAGGTTTTGGATACATTTCTGTTCTAGTTTGCATATTTCAAAATCTCTGTCCTCTAGGTATCATCATCAGATTAATGGTCAGACAGAGTGAACCAATCAAACTCTGAAACAGTATTTAAGATGTTTTTCTTCATATTTCCAGGATAACTGGACAATTGAGATTACGTTCTCCTGTTCTTGCCTATGCCTGTGGAGACTTGATATGGTTAACTACGCTTAGTTTGACATTGTCTTGTCCTAGGAAGCTGGGTCCTTGTTTTGTGGGACCTTTTTGGCTTGTTTTAAATTATTAATCCTGTGGCTGTAAAATTTGATCTTCCTGCTAACTACAAAATTCATCCAGTTTTTTATGAATCTCAGGTCAAGAGATGTCGTTATAATCCTTTAACTCAGCATCATCTTTCTCCTCCTCCAGTCTACATCAGTTTCATCTGCACCATCTTTCTCATTCTGGTCCTGAGGTTGCACTGTAGGAGGGGGTTTTGTCAGACCCCACTAAGCGGTAGGACTGTGCTATACCTACCCAGTGTCAAGCCCTGGAGTGCGATAAGAGCCGCGCTGTTTTGGATGGCGTGCTGATGAGCATGCAGGAAGGCTACTTCTGCAATCAATATTTGAATGTTTTCATCAGAAGTAACCCTGCCAGTCTCTGTGATGCCAAGTCTTAATGGGAGGTGTTAAAAGGTAATCTCTGTCTCCCATTCCGTGCTTGGTTATTTCTTATGATAAAAGTATCAATTATGTTTCTGGCCTGCCCTCCTAGTTTTGACCTTGGCAAGTTTTCTGGCTTCTGTTACCTGTCGGACCCCTACCTGTACTGCCACCTGTGGACTGATTTATTGTGCACTGTTGTGATGTATGCATGGCTTCTAATGAGTTTGATAGTGCTATTCCCTGGCTTCCCTATGAACTAGACATGTGTGTTTCGTTCCAAATCGAAATTTGGACGAATTTGCCAAATTCTGATATTCTAATCGATTTGAATTTCCGAATTACCCTAGCAGTGAAACTAAACTAATCCGAATGCATTTGTAACAAATAAATCCAAATTAGTTCTGATTTATTTGTTACTTTCGAATGGTCATGGACTAATCACAATTCAGTATAAAAATTAATTTTAGTGAGATTTAGTGAGATAGAACAGTGTAATAATTCCGTTTGTGTAACTTGGAACCATCTGAATCAACATAACACATACCGAGCTTTCGAATTTACAAATCAAATCCGAAACCAATACATCCAAATTTATTCGAATCCAAATGAAGCCGAAACGAATACATTCAAATGTATCCGAATTCGAATTGATCCGAAACAAAATTTAAAAAAATCTGAATCGATCCGGAACGAACCGAAACAATTTTTTCCGCTGCGCACATTTCTACTATGAACTACTCTTCAGTTTCCCCTGTGTGTGGAAGCAAACCATCTCCTGCTTCACTGGTTTCAGTCAACAAACCAGGTAATAATCTAATTACCTTATGCATACACTATACATCCAACACTAAACATGCACATCCCACACACACAGGAAGTGAATAATACAAAAAACACACAAGTCATGTATTAGTCTCAAACATAAGCCATATAATGAGTACTACCATTTTCTGCAAAACAGGGTTTAAAGAGTATTGCTTCCCTCCTTGAATAGACATTCAAGCCAAAGTTACACTTTAATGATTCAGACTGAGCATTCAATGATTTACAATTTTCCAGTTTACTGCTTATAAATATCTAATGTGCATCATTCACTTGATATCAATTGTTAAAAGACATAACGAGGTAGGCTCAGGAGAAGCAATCTACTACTTGGAGGTAGCTGCCGATTGGTGGCTGCACATATATTACTCTTGTCATTGGATTGCCTGGTGTGTTCAGCTAGCTCCTAGTAGTGCATTGCCACGCTTCAACAAATATATGCAAAGATTGAAGCAAATGTTATAAAAAGTAAATTTGAAAGTTGTGTATGCTCTATCTGAATCATGGAAGAAAAAGGTTGTGTTTCATGTCCCTTTAATAACAGACAGCAAATTGGTTTTATAATAAATATTGTTCTGGAGTGTCAATATTATTTAAACCTATGTTTTGCAAGAAACAAAAATAATCATACTACTCATATAATATGTATTTGAGAATGTTTTTGTTAAAATAAAAGTATATGGCTCTCCTTTATGTTTGGGTTCAAAATATGACTCATTTTAGCGTTTGTTTTCTTATTTCAGTTAAGCTTAGTTTCAGGAAGGGTGCAAATACTGCTTAACTAGATAAATAGATAGATAGATAGATAGATAGATAGATAGATAGATAGATAGATACTGGATGGATAGATGATTGATAGATGATAGATAGATAGATAGATAGATAGATAGATAGATAGATAGATAGATAGATAGATAGATAGATACTGGATGGATGGATGGATAGATAGATAATGGATGGATAGATGATAGACAGACAGACAGACAGACAGATAGATAGATAGATAGATAGATAGATAGATAGATGACAGATAGATGATAGATAGATAGTCAGATAGATAGATAGATAGATAGATAATTGATGGATGGGTAGATAAGAGATAGATAAACAGAAAGACAGATGGATAGATAGATTATAGACAGACAGATAGATAGATAGATAGATAGATAGATAGATGATAGATAGTCAGATAGATAATTGATGGATGGGTAGATAAGAGATAGATAAATAGATAGATGGATTGATGGAAGGATAGATAGAGAGAAGAAAGTTGAAAAATAGATAGATAGACAGACAGTCATATAGATAGATAGGCTATATAATAGTATATAGTATATATATCAATGTAATTGTCTCCAGTTATGAAGAACATTAATATACATTAACCCTTTCGTGACAGGGTTAAAGTGCCTACATCGGAACAACTGTTCCGATGTAGACAAATTGAAACTACGCGATCGTGCATACGATCGCGAGATTTCAATTATTGGATCGCATCTGGGGGGCGTCCCTACAATCCTAGGAACGCCCTCCAGACCGCGATTAAATCCCTGAAGCACAGAAGGCTTCAGGACAGCCGTTAGTTATGACGTTCCATTCCGTCATAACGGCTTTAAAGCCCAGTCTAATTATGACGGAATGGAACGGCATAACGGCTTTAAAAGGTTAAAAGGGAGTTAAATAGTAGCAGAACAATATAAACAAACACAACACTTGGCAGAATTCAGATCTCTGTGTAAGCACTGCTGATAACCTTGTTTACCATCACCATAACACACACACTTTATGTTTACAAAAATAATTCTTAATAAAAAAGAAAGAAAAAGGAAATAGGAGAATGGGGATCACAATATAAATACTTATGAAACATGAGCCACACCTTAAGCAAGCAGACATGTTCTGCAAATGGTTATGGGTGTTGAAAAGTTTAGTCTAACTGAGCTTGTTAAATATTGATTTACAGATAACTGAGAAATGATCCTGTTCTACTTTCAAACCCAAAATGGCTATGTGCCACCTCCGAATCAAGAACTGCTGCTTACAATAAAATCATGGGGGGGGGGGTATTAGATCTTATGAAGGAGAAATTAAAATGTTTTCTGTTTGTTTTCTATGTATACTAATAAAGCTGTTGAGGTTGCCTATATCAGCAGCTGACCATGTGATCCTTGAACATAAGCTGTTCCCAGATTCCTTGTTTCAATAGAAATTTAAATGGCTTCTGTTTAAAAGGACATTGTATTCAAATTGTATTTTTTTTTCTACCATGAATTTATCAAAAGAGCACATGCAATTTTTAAAGATATATTTTTACATAAAAAAAGCTGTTTACATTTAAATTGAAACTAAAAGGAAGTGCAACTAATACTGGCTTACAGAGGCAACTCCCACAGAAACGTTTGCTTAACCCCTTAATGACCACAGCACTTTTCCATTTTCTGTCCATTTGGGACCAAGGCTATTTTTACATTTCTGCAGTGTTTGTGTTTTGCTGTAATTTTCCTCTTACTCGTTTACTGTACCCACACATATTATATACAGTTTTTCTTGCCATTAAATGGACTTTCTAGAAATACCATTATTTTCATCATATCTTATAATTTGCTTTAAAAAAATACAAAATATGATGAAAACATGGAAAAAAAAACACTTTTTCCAACTTTAACCCCCAAAATCTGTTACACATCTACAACCACCAAAAAACACCCATGCTAAATAGTTTCTAAATTTTGTCCTGAGTTTAGAAATACCCAATGTTTACATGTTCTTTGCTTTTTTTTGCAAGTTATAGGGCAATAAATACAAGTAGCACTTTGCTATTTCCAAACCACTTTTTTTTTTCAAAATTAGCGCTAGTTACATTAGAACACTAATATCTTTCAGGAATACCTGAATATCCCTTGACATGTATATATTATTTTTTTTAGAAGACATCCCAAAGTATTGATCTAGGCCCATTTCGGTATATTTCATGCCACCATTTCACCGCCAAATGCGATCAAATAAAAAAAAATGTTCACTTTTTCACAAACTTTAGGTTTCTCACTGAAATTATTTACAAACAGCTTATGCAATTATGGCATAAATGGTTGTAAATGATTCTCTGGGATCCCCTCTGTTCATAAATAGCAGACATATATGGCTTTGGCTTTGCTTTTTGGTAATTAGAAGGCTGCTAAATGCCACTGCACACCACACTTGGATTATACCCAGCAGTGAAGGGGTTAATTAGGGAGCATGTAGGGAGCTTGTAGAGTTAATTTTAGCTTAAGTGTAGTGTAGTAGACAACCCCAAGTATTGATCTAGGCCCATTTTGGTATATTTCATGCCACCATTTTACCGCCAAATGTGATCAAATTTAAAAAAACGTTCATTTTTTCACAATTTTAGGTTTCTCACTGAAATTATTTACAAACAGCTTGTGCAATTATGGCACAAATGGTTGTAAATGCTTCTCTGGGATGCCCTTTGTTCAGAAATAGCAGACATATATGGCTTTGGCGTTGCTTTTTGGTAATTAGAAGGCCACTAAATGCTGCTGCGCATCACACGTGTATTATGGCTAGCAGTGAAGGGGTTAATTAGGTAGTTTGTAGGGAGCTTGCAGGGTTAATTTTAGCTTTAGTGTAGAGATCAGCCTCCCACCTGACACATCACACCCCCTGATTCCTCCCAAACAGCTCTTTTCCCTCCCCCACCCCACAATTGTCCCCGCCATCTTAAGCACTGGCAGAAAGTCTGCCAGTACTAAAATAAAAGGTATATATTATTATTTTTTTTAAATTAAGCATATTTACATATGCTGATGTGTAGGATCCCCCCTTGGCCCCCAACCTCCCTGACCCCCCCCCCCAACAACTCTCTAACCCTCCCCCTCTGCCTTATTGGGAGCCATCTTGGGTACTGGCAGCTGTCTGCCAGTACCCAATTTAGAATAAAATACAATTATTATTATTATTATTATTTTTTCTGTAGTGTAGCTCCCCCCCAAAGACCAACCCCCCACTCCCAGAGCTTCCCCCCCTCCCAGATCCCTTAGATCAGTTTTTTATGCATTCCCCCCTTTCTCTCACTTATTGACTAACATTTTTCTGTAGTGTAGCGGTTCCCACCCGCTCCCTCCACGTACACGCGCCCGCCCGCCGCCCCCGTGCACGCACGCGTGTGTCCATGCGCGCCCCCGGTGACCCCTCCCCCCTCTTACTGATTGGAACCATCGATGGCCGCTCACCCTAGGGTTGCCACCTCAGCCATGTTTTCCTGCACACTTATGAGTTACACATGCTGCAGGGTGTGCAGGGAGGAGCATGTATTGTGTTTCTGGACAGCACTTTTTATATACATTATTCATATTCCTCCCTGCACACCCTGCAGCATGTGTAACTTATAAGTGTTCTGTATTTTAAGGGACAGGTGGCAACCCTAGCTCACCCGCCTCCCAGACCGGCTACCACCCACCAACGATACCGGCCATCGATGTCCGGTGCAGAGAGGGCCACAGAGTGGTAAGAAAGGTTATTGCAGGATGCCTCGATATCGAAGCATCACTGCAATAACCGGAAAGCATCTGGAAGCGAGCAGGATCGCTTCCAGCTGCTTTCCAGACTGAGGACGTGCAGGGTATGTCATCAGGCGTTAACTGTATTTTTTTGAGGACGTACCCTGCACGTCCTCGGTCATTAAGGGGTTAAAGGGACATGAAAAACTAAAAATGTATTTCATGATTCAGATAGATAATACAATTTTAAACAGCTTTCTAATTTACTTCTATTTTTTAATTTGTTTCATTCTCTTGGTATCATTTGTTGAAGGAGCAGCAATGCACTACTGGTTTCTAACTGAACACATGGGTGAGCCAATCACAATCAATATATATATGCAGCCACCAATCAGCAACTAGAACCTAGGTTCTCTGCTGCTCCTGAGCTTGCCTAGATAAACCTTTCAGCAAAGGATAACAAGAGAAGGAAGCAAATTGAATAATAGAAGTAAATTGGAAAGTTGTTTAAAATCTTATTCTCTATCTGAATCATGAAAGAAAATGTTTGGGTTTCATGTCCCTTTAATCAGCACATGTAGATAGATAGATAGATAGATAGATAGATAGATAGATAGATAGATAGATAGATAGATAGATAGGTATATTTTTATCCTTTTTTTTAAAATAAGAACTAAAATACATAATGAAATTCTCTCTGTTAGATTGGGCACATAAACGTTTTAAATATTATTTCCTTTAATCATATTTCACTCAAACATATTTAATTGCTGATTTTTCAATTGAATGACAAATTTTAATTTCAACGTCCCTTTATTAATTTCTTTTTATGTAATGTTTTGTGACAAGTGGCTACTATTGCTCTGGCTTAAAAATGAAACTCAGTATTTGTTTTACTGTCAATCAAAAAGTTATAAAAACAATTAAGAACATAACACTAATTAGATCACAAAAAATGCTAACACATTTATAAAACCAGACTTTATAACCTTCTGATGAAAGAGTCATATAATTAGACGTAGTTTCGCAGTGTAACTTAATTGTTCATAAGTTGACAGTATTACCATAACATGATCATAATGAAACTTCATAATGAGATGGCTGGGCCCAGCACAGGTGTAACAGAAATAGGCTCAATTTATCAGCTTTGGAGCCCTTGGGGAGCAGGCTTCTCATGAGTTAATCACCAGCGCTGTACCCTGTATGACGCTAGTCGTTATGCCCTTAAGGATCAGCGACGTACCTTGTACGTTGCTGCAGTCTTGGGCTTCTCTCTGCCGCGACCTCGCACAAAATTGTGAGATTGCGCTATTTTTGCATGCCCCACGAGTGGGGCACTGCAGAAATTGAGTTGCAGAATTACCGAAGCAGAGAAGGCCACTCTGATCATTGGTGGGTGGGTGGGAGGGAAAAGAGGGAGGCGCGAGGAGGGCAGAAGGGGCGGGATCGCTACGCCATGCTACAGGAAAAAATAATAATAATTAAAGCTGCGTCATTGAGGGGGAAGGAGGGAGGAGGGGCAATGAGGAAGATCATATGTGGGATCATTTGAGGAAAAGGGATCTGGGAGGGGGGGTTGGGTATTGAGGGGGGCAGCTACACTACAGAAAAATGGGTATTATATATATATATCATTTTTTTTAAATGCCTATTTTGCAGCAAATACAAGTGTGGTGCACAGCGGCATTTAGCGGCCTTCTAATTACCAAAAAGCAATGCCAAAGCCATATATGTCTGCTATTTCTGAACAAAGGGGATCCCAGAGAAGCATTTACAACCATTTGTACCATAATTGCACAAGCTGTTTTTAAATCATTTCAGTGAGAAACTTAAAATTGTGAAAAAGTAAACAATTTTTTTTATTTGATCGCATTTGGCGGTGAAATGGTGGCATGAAATATACCAAAATGGGCCTAGATCAATACTTTGGGTTGTCTACTAAAAAATAAAATACAGTTTTTGAGGTAAAAAAAGACTATCCGCTAGATTTAGAGTTTTGTTGGTAAAGACCTGCGGTGCTAACGAGCCTTTTTTTTCCAGCGCACCCTTAAGACAATGCTGGTTGTCTGAATGGCTGCGTTAGCCTCAGAAAACTGAGCGTTGAGCATAATTTAGCTCCACTTCTACTCTCAATACCAGCGTTGCTTACGGTAGCGGTAAGATGGAAAAACGTGCTCGTGCACGATATCCCCATAGGAAACAATGGGGCTGAGCTGGCTGAAAAAAAAACCTAACACCTGCAAAAAAGCAGCGTTCAGATCCTAACGCAGCCCCATTGTTTCCTATGGGGAAACACTCTCTAAGTCTACACCTAACACCCTAACATGAACCCCGAGTCTAAACACCCCTAACCTTACACTTATTAACCCCTAATCTGCCGCCCCCGCTATCGCTGATACCTACATTATATTATTAACCCCTAATCTGCCGCTCCGGACACCGCCGCAACCTACATTATAGCTATGAACCCCTAATCTGCTGTCCCTAACATCGTCGACACCTATATTATATTTATTAACCCCTAATCTGCCCCCCCAATGTCGCCGCCACCTACCTACACTTATTAACCCCTAATCTGCCGACCGGACATCGCCGCCACCTACCTACAATTATTAACCCATAATCTCCCGCCCCCAACGTCGCTGCTACTATAATAAAGTTATTAACCCCTAAACCTAAGTCTAACCCTAACACCCCCCTAACTTAAATATAATTTAAATAAAACTAACTAAATTTACTATCATTAAATAAATTATTCCTATTTAAAACTAAATACTTACCTATAAAATAAACCCTAATATAGCTACAATATAACTAATAGTTACATTGTAGCTATTTTAGGATTTATATTTATTTTACAGGCAACTTTGTATTTATTTTAACTAGGTACAATAGCTATTAAATAGTTAATAACTATTTAATAGCTACCTAGTTAAAATAATTACAAAATTACCTGTAAAATAAATCCTAACCTAAGTTACAAATACACCTAACACTACACTATCAATTAATTAATTAAATAAATTACCTACAATTATCTAAACTAAAATACAATTAAATAAACTATAATACAAAAACAAACAAACACTAAATTACAGAAAATAAAAAAAATTACAAGTCATTTAAACTAATTACACCTAATCTAAGCCCAATCATCCAAGATGGCGTCCCTCGAATTCCTATTGGCTGATAGGATTCTATCAGCCAATCGGAATTAAGGTAGGAAAAATCCGATTGGCTGATCCAATCAGCCAATTGGATTGAACTTCAATCTGATTGGCTGATTGAATCAGCCAATCAGATTTTTCCTATCTTAATTCCGATTGGCTGATAGAATCCTATCAGCCAATAGGAATTCGAGGGACGCCATCTTGGATGATGTCATTTAAATGAACCGTCATTCGTCGGGAAGTAGTTGGCCAGGATGGATGTTCCGCATCGGAGGTCTTCAGGATGCTGCCGCTCCGGATGGATGAAGATAGAAGATTCCGCTTGGATGAAGACTTCAATCGGATGGAAGACCTCTTCTGCCCCGCTTGGATGAAGACTTCAACCGGATGGAAGACCTCTTCTGCCCCGCTTGGATGAAGACTTCAACCGGATGGAGGACCTCTTCTGCCCTGCTTGGATGAAGACTTCAACAGGATGGAGGACCTCTCCTGCCCCGCTTGGATGAAGAATTCGGCTCGGCTGGCTGAAGATGACTCAAGGTAGGGAGATCTTCAAGGTGTTAGTGTTAGGTATTTTTAAGGGGGGTTTGGGTGGGTTTTAGAGTAGGGGTATGTGGGTGGTGGGTTGTAATGTTGGGGGGGTATTGTATTTTTATTTACAGGTAAAAGAGCTGATTACTTTGGGGCAATGCCCCGCAAAAAGCCCTTTTAAGGGCTGGTAAAAGAGCTGATTACTTTGTAATTTAGGATAAAGTAGGGCATTTTATTATTTTGGGGGGCTTTTTTAATTTTATTAGGGGGCTTAGATTAGGTGTAATTAGTTTAAACTTCTTGTATTTTTTTTTCTTTTCTGTAATTTAGTGTTTGTTTCTTTGTTTTTGTATTATAGTTTAGTTTATTTAATTGTATTTTAGTTTAGATAATTGTAGGTAATTTATTTAATTAATTTATTGATAGTGTAGTGTTAGGTGTATTTCTAACTTAGGTTAGGATTTATTTTACAGGTAATTTTGTAATTATTTTAACTAGGTAGCTATTAAATAGTTATTAACTATTTAATAGCTATTGTACCTAGTTAAAATAAAGTTGCCTGTAAAATAAATATAAATCCTAAAATAGCTACAATGTAACTATTAGTTATATTGTAGCTATATTAGGGTTTATTTTACAGGTAAGTATTTAGTTTAAAATAGGAATAATTTATTTAATGATAGTAAATTTAGTTAGTTTTATTTAAATTATATTTAACTTAGGGGGGTGTTAGGGTTAGGGTTAGACTTAGGTTTAGGGGTTAATAACTTTATTATAGTAGCGACGACATTGGGGGCGGGAGATTAGGGTTTAATAATTGTAGGTAGGTGGCGGCGATGTTAGGGAGGGCAGATTAGGGGTTAATAAAATTTATAATAGTGTTTGCGAGGCGGGAGTGCGGCGGTTTAGGGGTTAATACATTTATTATAGTGGCGGCGATGTCCGGTCGGCAGATTAGGGGTTAATAAGTGTAGGTAGGTGGCGGCGACGTTGGGGGGGCAGATTAGGGGTTAATAAATATAATGTAGGTGTCGGCGATGTTAGGGGCAGCAGATTAGGGGTTCATAGGGATAATGTAGGTGGCGGCGATGTCCGGTCGGAAGTTTAGGGGTTAAAACATTTTATTATAGGGTTTGCGATGTGGGGGGGCCTCGGTTTAGGGGTTCATAGGTAGTTTATGGGTGTTAGTGTACTTTATAGCACAGTAGTTAAGAGCTTTATGTTCCGGCGTTAGCCCATAAAACTCTTAACTACTTTTTTTTGCGGTTGGAGTCTTGGCGGTAGAGGGTGTACCACTCATTTCTTCCAAGACTCGTAATACCAGCGTTAGGCAAATCCCATAGAAAAGATAGGATATGCAATTGACGTAAGGTGATTTGCGGTTGCCTCGAGTCGCGGAAAGAAAGTGAGCGGTAGACCCTTTCCTGCCTGACTCTAAATACCAGCGGGCGTTAAAAAGCAGCGTTAGGACCCCTTAAAGGGACAGTATACTGTAAAATAGTTTTTCCCTTAATGTGTTTACAATTGCTTTTTTTACCAACTGCAGAGTAAAAAATGCATGAAAATTAGCTTTTTAATGTTTATTTCTGTATATTAAAGCTCTGATTTTGTGTTTTGAAGCCACAGCCTAATAAAATAGGTTGAGCTTGTAGGTATAATCCGATCTCATTACTGTATCACATTGTGTACATATACCTGCTTCTTTATCTTATATCTGTCCTTAAAACAATCACCAATACTTTGAGAGAACAATGGAAAATCAACATTTTATTACCTTATCTCTGCTTTATCACACTGGGAGTGTAATTTCTTCTGCTGGCTGTGTTTACAAAGCTTATCTATAGCTGGTACGCGCGGCCACAAACTTTCAGAATAGGTGGGGATACCACATGCTAAATTAACCATTTCAAATGCCAATATAAGGGTAAAGGAGCTACTTGTAAACAATTTAATACACTCTAGCAGGTAAAGTGGATCATTGGGAACAAATTAAAGGGGAGAACATTTTTGAGTAAACTGTCCCTTTAACGCTGCTTTTTAACCCTAACGCAGAACTCTAAATCTAGGCGTATATTTCTGTTTAAATGTAGTGATGACAAAAATGTTAAAAATGCTCTGGTCTTTTGGGGAAGTTTTGTCTGAAGTGCCAGGTCCTTAAGATGTTAAGAAGCAGCCCTCACAACCTCAGAGATAGCAGAATTAAATCACCCCAAACAAGTTTGTCTGAGATGATTGACAGGTCACATGAGTGCAGGAGCAATGCTGCAGAAGCAGTTCCTTGTGCAGTCATAAATATGGCCAGTGAACGTTGCTTGTCCACTGCCCACTCACCTTGAACAGACAGAATGCCTTGATGGGAACTTTGTCTACCCACTACACCGTAAGGAAGGCTCATAGTGTTGTTTCTTGTTATTCAGAGCTGCCTTTGATTTATTTTTTTCTGCATCTATTTCCGTACTTTTTTGTTTACCTGACTCTTGAGTTTTTATAGTGCTGAAAACCTGGCAGACACAATTGTTCATAAACAAATAGAAAATTGTCAGGCTTCAAATGAGGATGAGCAAGATTAGTTTATATCTCATTGAGAGGTGGCTGAGATTAACTATGGATGTACTCAAAAGGAAATCAGGAAACAGAGAGGCTTATTTTAGAAAAGCAGGTAATCCTAACTTTAAATTTATTATGAACCAAAATTAAGGGACATCAAATTTATTCTCCTTGCATCAGGTTTTTTTATACCCCTGTCACTGCCCAATAATAAAACTGATGGCATTGACTTCATCAGCCAGCGAGCAATTTATACCTTATAAAAGTTTTGCACTAATACTTTTTAGATCAAAATTAATAGATGTAGAGAAACATTCAATTAAACATGTAATTTCTCTTAAATTGTTTATTTAATTTGTAGTTAAAATGTGGGCGTGGGGGGGGCGGAGCCGGCCATCAACGCTAATGGCTGCACCTTGAGTGAGCTCCTGCAGGATTCCCTTTCAAATCAGGATTGTGCCTCAGAAATGCTACAGATTCAATCCCAAATAGGCACAAATCATCAGCTTAGAGGATCCAAACTACTATGAGCTGAATCCAGAGCTTAGAATCACTTTTGGCAAACTTTTCCGGTCCGGCCGGATCAGATCAAAAATTTAGTCCCCAGCTTCAATTGCGGCCTACATTGTGATTTCGCAATCGCATTAAAACTACAATCTGCATCAATCGGATTCCACTTTTGGAGCCAATCAAACATGGGAGATCTTATAAAGGTCCCTGCAACAAGCAGATTCTATTGAAAATGTGATTCAGACCTACCACGTGGGCAAGACCATGGAGTGAAGCTTAAGAACAACATAGCAATGTAGTAAGTAGATATTTACACTGTTCCACTTCCACATCACCCAGCTTAAAAATGTATGCTAATACAAATACTTCAACAATCTTTTAAAGATTAACAAGCTGGCTATATAAAACATCAAGGCAACTGTTTTTTAGCAGACATACCTCTGCAATCTACAAACCATCACCACATCAATATAAGGGATACATCCAGAAGAAACCCCATAGCCCTTTCATTAACCTCTGCTCCTGAAGAGCATTATACAGGACATTCAATACTGCTGGGCCTCATAATTTCTATAAAGAATTATAAAGATTTCTCTCCAAACATGCAATGTCTCCTAAGAAACTAACTAAGTCAGAGAAACCCCACAGGAGCCACCAGAGTACAGCCACATCTCTAAACAACTTTTTCAAGCCTCTGGACCAATAGACCTCTGTAGTGAGACTACAGACAGACATCCCCTGTATCTCATACTCCTGAAACGCAAGACCCTGAAATGGCAGAATCCATGCAAATCTCTAAATCATTTTAGAATCAATTCCCTCTAAACAAGATTTCACAAACCTGATCTCCCAAGTCAAATCCTGTATCAAAGAAGAGATATCTGAACTCTGTAAGGAGATGCACGAGATTGGGGATAGGGTAGAAGCACTAGAAGAAGACACTGAAATACATCAGTCGGAAATAGCAAATCTCCAGCAAAATGTCCAAGCGCAGAACAATGTTATACTACAATTTCAAGACAAGCTGGAAGACATCAAGAATAGGAGAAGGAGACAGAATCTTAGTGTTACAGAAGCATTAGTTATTTTGTTGTGAAGAGCTTATTTCCCAGCAGCAATGCCTGAACCAGCCAAGCCAGCGCCTAAGAAGGGCTCCAAGAAAACCGTAACAAGTATCATTTCATAAAGAGTTAACTTTTTTTCAGCTTTTAGAAACTATTTTCTAAATACAAGTTTGCTGGCCTCAGCTCTAATTAAGTTTAGTGATAAAACATTCCCATTGTCTAATCACCTCCGGAGTCAGACTGCTAATTGATAAGATGGACTGCATTGGTTTTTTTTATGTGTAACTTGTTATCTGAAGTACTGTAATCCTATTGTGGCCTGTCAAAGGACATTGTCTCTCTATCTAAATGTGTGATGGGGGATTTTATGCTTCCCCCCCTGGGAGTGCCCTGTGTGCATGTAACCTCAATAAAAAGCAGGCTGGGCATCCCAGTCCTGAGTTCTTGGTTGACCCTCAATCGCAGTGTTGACTCGTTTTTGTGGGCAGAAGGGTATCCTAGCTGTACTACAGCTAAGGGGGATTATTCTACATTTGCGAGACTCATATAGAATACTATGGAAAGCAGCTTCTCCCCTCTTCAGCAATAGGGATCCAGGCTACTAAGCGGTCCATCTCTCAGCGAGACTAAGGATAACCGTAACATTTGGCGGCAGCGGTGGGATTTTCCTGGATTTCCTAGGAGAGGTACAGAACGGATGGAGAGCGCTTACGAAAAATTGAAGCGTACAACCCTAAAGGATTTACTTGAAAGCAGAGGGGGGTACGCCAGCAACCGGCCGAGGAGAGAGCTGATCGCAGAATTGTCCGAACTGGATCAGAGCTTCAAAATGGCGGAAACACCGACCACGATTAGTGACGAAAAAACCAGGATTGTTCGGGAGAGGCTCTCACTGTACGGGCCGAACCCCTCCATGGAATTGGTACAGCAGTTGATGGCGGAAGCGGACGAGGATATACGAGAGACTTGAGCCCACGAACTCAACCTAGCGAACGCACACCGCAATGCTGAAGCCCCGCAGGTAATCATCCCTGTTGAAAATGCTGGGAGGCCCAAGATACCCTATGCGGCATTTTGACCCTTCCTAGAGAGCGAGACAGGGATTGATGAATATTTGGCGGACTTTGAAAGGCAATGTGCCCTGCACCAGATTCCCAACAGAGAGTGGCCCACGATATTGTCTGGGAAACTATCCGGGCGAGCCCTGGAAGCCTTTCGTACTCTGGGTGCTGAGGAAGTGACACAGTATGAGCTAGTTAAGGAGACACTGTTGCGACGGTACGCGGTAACTCCGGACATGTATCGCCGACAGTTTCGGGGCACGAAAAAGAAGCCTAACGATACCCATATGGAATGGGCGCACCGAATGCGGAGAGCGGCAAATCACTGTATGAGCGGAAGTAAAGCGGTGACTGGTGAGGAAATTTTACAATTGTTTCTCTTAGAACATTTTTATAATGGCATGGAACAGCAAGGGAAGGAATGGCTGCGAGACAGGTGGCCTTCTACCTTAGAAGAAGCAGCCAAATTGGCTGATGAACATTATGACTCCCGTCTTCACGAACCCACGAACTACCGAGCTCCAGCACGGGTCAAACCCAGAGAGGTTTACCGTGCACCCCCTCGTGCTGAATTCCGAGCCCCGGTGCCTGCAGGGCCCGCCCAACACTCAGGACCACCCAATAACAGCTCTGAGCGTCCCAGACCGACTTGCCACCGATGCAAGCAACCAGGGCATTTCATGGCTAGCTGCCCCCTTAATACGCACCAGACACCCAGGAATTACAATTACCCCTCAGGGTCATATCGTCCGGCCCGGGCCCTCTGTGTAAACCAAGAGGCCCCTATGGAGGAATATTTGGGGCCGCTTCACGAGGCGGACCCTGTATATGCTGCCTCAGATAACTGCCAGCACCATCGGCAGAAGGTATGGCTCGAGGGGCGATCTACCGAGGGATTGAGAGACACAGGGGCTACTATCACGCTGGTACAGAGTCATTTGGTGCCGGAGCACAAGCGATCCGGACAGACTGTGGCCATTAGAGTGGCGGGGGGGATGTGTACAAAATTCCAACAGCTAAAGTGCATCTTGATTGGGAAGCGGGAAAGGGGGCTGTGAACGTGGGCATAATGGATAATTTACCTGCCGAAGTACTACTGGGCAACGATTTGGGCCCCATGACTTCTGCCTATGCTCCAGTATGCAACAACGAGGCGGACCCAGTGACTACACGGGCCCAAGCCCGGATGGAGCGAGAGCTCTCACCAGTGCGGGAGACACAGGTAAGACCTACCCCGACCTTGCCTGACATGTTAGGCCCCATACCCTGGGACACCCCAGATGCTTTCGAGACAGAGTCTAAGACTGACCCGACCTTACAAAAGTACCGGGAACGAGCAGAGACCGGAGGGGGCGGGGCAGATAATGAAACATTCTTATGGGAAAAAGGGAAACTATACCGCTGGACAGAGAAAAGGGGACAGCGTAGGCGACAGCTGGTAGTGCCCCACAAATACCGTCAAGAAATCCTCAAGATAGGCCACGACATCCCCTTAGCAGGCCACCTAGCCGTAACCCGTACCCTACACCGCATTACTCACATGTTCTTTTGGCCAGGGGTACACGCTGACGTTAGAACTTACTGTAACACCTGCGATGTGTGTCAACGAGTAGGAAGGCGAGGCGATCACCCTAAAGCCCATCTAGTAAATATGCCCATTGTAGAGGAACCCTTCAGCCGGGTTGCTATTGACCTAGTGGGACCACTGGCTACCCCTAGTCCCTCCGGTAAGCGCTACATTCTTACCGTAGTGGACTACGCTACCAGGTACCGAGAGGCTGTCGCCCTATCCAACATACAAGCGGATACGGTAGCGAATGCACTAGTACAGGTGTTCTCCCGGGTAGGATTTCCAAAAGAAATCCTATCCGACCGAGGCACCCAATTTACGGCTGAATTGACCCAACAACTCTGGCAGGTTTGCAAAATTAAGTCCCTCTTGAGCTCCCCATACCACCCCCAGACGAACAGGCTGTGTGAGAGGTTCAATGGGACCCTCAAGCAAATGCTCAAGACGTTCACTCAGGAATACCAAGACTGGGAACGCTTCCTGCCGCACCTCCTATTTGCTTATCGGGAGGTGCCCCAGGAAACGACAGGGTTCTCTCCCTTCGAGTTGCTCTACGGAAGAAAGGTACGGGGACCCCTAAACCTGATCCGGGAGCACTGGGAGGGAGAGATGGACACTGACGGTGTCCCCATTGTGCCATACGTGCTGGAACTCAGGGACCGAATGGAGCAATTAGCCAAATCCGTGCGGGCTAATCTCCAGTCGGCCCAGAGAAGACAGAAAGTATGGTACGATCGGGGGGCCCGAAAGAGAATCTTCACCATAGGACAAAAGGTGTTAGTACTTAAGCCGGTGAAGACAGACAAATTGCAGGCGTCCTGGAAGGGTCCCTACCAGATCGTAGAGAAAAGGGGAGACACCACTTATGTGATAGCTAGCTGCCACGACAACAATCTTAGAAAGACATTCCATGTAAACATGCTCAAGGAATATTTTGAGCGACCAGAGAACGTGACGGCCGTATGTTGTTCCCCTCAGGAAGACCCCGACAGTCTACTCATTCCAGACCTATTAGAAAAGAGTCTCCCCACAGGTATAGTGGCTCAGGTTCAGATAGGAGACCGACTTAGCCCCACTGAAAGGGAGCAGCTCAACCAACTCCTACAGTCCAAACACCTCACCTTCTCCCCGAAGCCAGGGTACACTACTTTAACCACCCACCAGGTAGATACTCCGGGACAAGCTCCCTTGCGCCAGGCTCCATACCGAATCCCCGAAGCAGTTAGGACAGGAATGAAGAAGGAGATCGATGAGATGCTCCAACTCAGGGTAATTGAGCCCTCCGATAGTCCCTGGGCCTCCCCAGTTGTTTTGGTGCACAAGAAAGATGGGACCACCCGGTTCTGCGTAGACTATCGGAGGCTCAATGAAAAAAACGTGATGGACGCTTACCCTATGCCCAGGGTAGACGAGCTACTCGATCGTATAGCCAGGGGAAATTACCTGACCACTATTGACCTCTGCAAAGGTTACTGGCAGATTCCCCTGGCCCCGGAGGCTATCCCCAAGTCGGCATTCGTCACCCCATTCGGCTTATATCAGTTTAGGGTAATGACGTTTGGGATGAAGAATGCCCCAGCTACATTCCAGCACTTGGTGGATAGGCTCCTGGATGGCTTCCAGAGTTTTGCTTGCGCCTACCTGGACGACATAGCGATCCACAGTGAGTCCTGGGAGGACCACTTAGCTCACGTAGGAATGGTTCTGGATCAGATCCGGGCTGCTGGCCTGACTCTGAAGCCAGAAAAATGCCACTTTGGGATGGCCGAGGTACAGTACCTGGGTCACCGGGTGGGGTGTGGAAAGCAGCGACCAGAGCCGGCCAAGATAGAAGCTGTCGCCAATTGGCCCACCCCCATCACTAAGACTCAGGTCCTAGCCTTCCTGGGCACGGCAGGGTACTATAGACGGTTCGTACCAGACTACAGCACACTTGCCAAACCCCTGACTGACTTGACCAAGAAGAACTTACCTCGACAGGTCCTGTGGTCCCCCCACTGTGAAACGGCTTTCCAGGCTCTCAAAAATGCTCTAATTAACGCTCCTGTCTTGGCGGCCCCAGCCCTTAACAAACGTTTTATCGTCCATACAGATGCTTCCATGTTCGGGCTGGGAGCCGTCCTCAGCCAAGTAGGCGAAGAAGGAGGGGAGCATCCAGTTGCCTACATCAGCCGGAAGCTCCTGCCCCGCGAAGTCAGCTATGCAGCGGTCGAAAAGGAGTGTTTGGCTTTGGTGTGGGCATTAAAGAAATTGACTCCCTATTTATATGGGCAGGAGTTCACTCTGGTCACCGACCATAACCCGTTGGTGTGGCTGAACCGGGTCTCTGGAGATAACGGCAGGCTATTACGTTGGAGTTTATCGTTGCAACCATTCAATTTCACCATTACTTACAGACCTGGGAAACAGAATGGCAACGCCGACGGGTTGTCCAGACAAACCGACCTCAGCCCCGCATAACCAGCGGTCTGGACAGCCTTAGTCTGCCCCGAAAAGGGGTCAGACCGTGTCTGCCAGAGTGTTCCACAGAAAGGGAGCACTGTTACAGAAGCATTAGTTATTTTGTTGTGAAGAGCTTATTTCCCAGCAGCAATGCTTGAACCAGCCAAGCCAGCGCCTAAGAAGGGCTCCAAGAAAACCGTAACAAGTATCATTTCATAAAGAGTTAACTTTTTTTCAGCTTTTAGAAACTATTTTCTAAATACAAGTTTGCTGGCCTCAGCTCTAATTAAGTTTAGTGATAAAACATTCCCATTGTCTAATCACCTCCGGAGTCATACTGCTAATTGATAAGATGGACTGCATTGTTTTTTTTATGTGTAACTTGTTATCTGAAGTACTGTAATCCTATTGTGGGCTGTCAAAGGACATTGTCTCTCTATCTAAATGTGTGATGGGGGATTTTATGCTTCCCCCCCTGGGAGTGCCCTGTGTGCATGTAACCTCAATAAAAAGCAGGCTGGGCATCCCAGTCCTGAGTTCTTGGTTGACCCTCAATCGCAGCGTTGACTCGTTTTTGTGGGCAGAAGGGTATCCTAGCTGTACTACAGCTAAGGGGGATTATTCTACATTTGCGAGACTCATATAGAATACTATGGAAAGCAGCTTCTCCACTCTTCAGCAATAGGGATCCAGGCTACTAAGCGGTCCATCTCTCAGCGAGACTAAGGGTAACCGTAACACTTAGAATTAGAGGGATTCCAGAATCCATTACACCAGACGTGCTTGACGCATACTTACAAGGGCTATTTCAACACCTTAGAGGCCCATCATTCACAACTCCCATAGCTATGGACAGGTTTCATAGAGCCCTGAGACCTAAACTGAAGGATGGCCTCCCACCAAGAGACGTAATTATTCGCTTTTGCAAATACCAACACAAGGAAGATATAATGAAAAAAGCTAGAAATGCAACCTCTCTATGCTACCAAAGATCCACCTTGTCTATCTTTGCCAATCTTTCCCAAAGAACCCTACAGCGACACAGGGAATTTGCCCCCCTTACAACCATCTTGAGGAAAAAAAAAAATTATGCTTACCTGATAAATTTCTTTCTCTTGTGGTGTATCCAGTCCACGGGTTCATCCATTATTTGTGGGATATTCTCCTTCCCAACAGGAAGTTGCAAGAGGACACCCACAGCAGAGCTGTCTATATAGCTCCTCCCCTAACCCCCACCTCCAGTCATTCGACCAAAGACAAGTAAGAAAAAGGAGAAACTATAGGGTGCAGTGGTGACTGTAGCTTAAAAAATAAAAACACCTGCCTTAAAGTGACAGGGCGGGCCGTGGACTGGATACACCACAAGAGAAAGAAATTCATCAGGTAAGCATAAATTTTGTTTTCTCTTGTAAGGTGTATCCAGTCCATGGGTTCATCCATTACTTGTGGGATACCAATACCAAAGCTTTAGGACACGGATGAAGGGAGGGACAAGGCAGGTACTTAAACAGAACGCACCACTGCCTGTAAGACCTTTCTCCCAAAAATAGCCCCCGAGGAAGCAAAAGTATCAAATTTGTAGAATTTAGAAAAAGTATGAAGCGAAGACCAAGTTGCCGCCTTACAAATCTGTTCAACAGAAGCCTCATGTTTAAAAGCCCATGTGGAAGCTACCGCTCTAGTAGAATGAGCTGTAATTCTTTCAGGACGCTGCTGGCCAGCAGTCTCATAAGCTAAACGAATTATGCTTCTTAGCCAAAAAGAAAGAGAAGTTGCCGAAGCCTTTTGGCCTCTTCTCTTTCCAGAGTAGACAACAAACAATGCAGATGTTTGACGAAAATCCTTAGTAGCTTGCAAATAAAACTTTAAAGCACGAACCATGTCAAGATTGTGTAACAGACGTTCCTTCTTTGAAGAAGGATTAGGACACAGTGACGGAACAACAATTTCCTGATTGATATTCCTATTAGATACTACCTTAGGAAGAAACCCAGGTTTGGTACACAAAACTAACTTATCTGCATGGAAGATCAGATAAGGGGAATCACACTGCAAGGCAGATAACTCTGAAACTCTTCGAGCCGAAGAGATAGCTACTAAAAACAGAACTCTCCAAGATAAAAGCTTGATATCTATGGAATGCAAGGGTTCAAACGGAACCCCTTGAAGAACCTTAAGAACTAAATTTAAACTCCATGGCGGAGCAACAGGTTTAAACACAGGCCTGATTCTAACCAAAGCCTGACAAAACGCCTGAACATCTGGAACATCAGCCAGGCGCTTGTGCAAAAGAATAGACAGAGCAGAAATCTGTCCCTTTAAGGAACTAGCCGATAATCCCTTTTCCAATCCTTCTTGGAGAAAAGATAGTATCCTGGGAATCCTGACCTTGCTCCACGAGTAACCCTTGGATTCACACCAATGAAGATATTTACACCATATCTTATGATAGATTTTCCTGGTGACAGACTTTCGAGCCTGAATCAAGGTATCAATGACCGACTCGGAGAAACCACGTTTTGATAAAATCAAGCGTTCAATCTCCAAGCAGTCAGACGCAGAGAAACTAGATTTGAATGTTTGAATGGACCTTGGAGTAGAAGGTCCTGCCTCAGCGGCAGAGTCCATGGTGGAAAGGATGACATGTCCACCAGATCTGCATACCAAGTCCTGCGTGGCCATGCAGGTGCTATCAAAATCACCGAAGCTCTCTCCTGCTTGATCTTTGGCAATCAGAAGAGGGAGGAGAGGAAACAGTGGAAACACATAAGCCAGGCTGAAGGACCAGGGCACTGCTAGAGCATCTATCAGCGTCGCCTGGGGATCCCTCGACCTGGACCCGTAACGAGGAAGCTTTGCGTTCTGACGAGACGCCATCAGATCCAGTTCTGGTTTGCCCCATAATTGAATCAGCTGGGCAAATACCTCCGGATGGAGCTCCCACTCCCCCGGATGAAAAGTCTGCCGACTTAGAAAGTCCGCCTCCCAGTTCTCTACTTCTGGGATATGGATAGCAGATAGATGGCAAGAGTGAACCTCCGCCCATAGAATTATCTTTGAAACTTCCATCATTGCCAGGGGACTCCTTGTTCCCCCCTGATGGTTGATATAGGCTACAGTCGTGATATTGTCTGACTGAAATCTGATGAACTTGACCGCAGCTAGCTGAGGCCAAGCCTGAAGAGCATTGAATATCGCTCTGAGTTCCAGAATGTTTATCGGAAGGAGGGCTTCCACCTGAGTCCACGAACCCTGAGCCTTCAGGGAGTTCCAGACCGCACCCCAGCCCAGAAGGCTGGCATCTGTCGTCACTATAGTCCACTCTGGCCTGCGGAAACTCATTCCCCTGGACAGGTGGACCCGAGATAACCACCAGAGAAGAGAATCCCTGGTCTTTTGATCCAGATTTAACAGAGGAGACAAATCTGTGTAGTCCCCATTCCACTGATTGAGCATGCAAAGTTGCAGTGGTCTGAGATGAAGGCGGGCAAAGGGAACTATGTCCATTGCCGCTACCATTAGGTCGATCATTTCCATACACTGAGCCACTGACGGCCGAGAAGTGGAATGAAGAACACGGCAGGAAGTTAGAAGCTTTGATATCCTGACCTCCATCAGAAAAATCTTCATTTCTACTGAATCTATCAGAGTTCCTAGGAAGGAAACTCTTGTGAAGGGAGAAAGAGAACTCTTTTCTCTGTTCACTTTCCACCCGTGAGACCTCAGAAAGGCCAGAACAATGTCCGTATGGGAGTTGGCAATTTGAAAAGTCGACGTCTGAATCAGAATGTCGTCTAGGTAAGGAGCCACCGCTATGCCCCGCGGCCTTAGGAACGCCAGAAGGGACCCTAGAACCTTCATAAAGACTCTTGGCGCCGTGGCTAACCCGAAGGGAAGAGCCACAAACTGGTAATGCCTGTCTAGGAAGGCGAACCTTAGGAACTGATGATGCTCTCTGTGAATCGGAATGTGGAGATAAGCATCCTTTAAGTCCACGGTAGTCATATATTGACCCTCCTGGATCATAGGGAGGATGGTTTGGATTGTCTCCATTTTGAAGTATGGGATCCTGAGAATTTTGTTTAGGATCTTGAGATCCAAGATTGGTCTGAAAGTTCCCTCTCTTTTGGGAACTATAAACAGGTTTGAATAGAAACCCTGTCCCTGTTCCTCTCTTGGAACTGGGTGGATCACTCCCATAACCAGTAGGTCTTGAACGCAACGTAAGAATGCCTTTCTCTTTATCTGGTTTGCAGATAATTGTGAGAGATGAAATCTCCCCTTTGGAGATGAACCTTTGAATTCCAGAAGATAACCCTGGGAGACAATCTCTAGTGCCCAGGGATCCTGGACGTCTCTTGCCCAAGCCTGGGCGAAGAGAGAATGTCTGCCCCCTACTAGATCCGGTCCCGGATCGGGGGCTACCCCTTCATGCCGTCTTAGAGGCAGCAGCAGGCTTCTTGGCCTGCTTCCCTTTGTTCCAAGTCTGGTTAGGTATCCAGACTGGTTTGGACTGGGTGAAATTTCCCTCTTGTTTTGCATTAGAGGAAACCGAAGCTGCGCCACCCTTGAAGTTTCAAAAGGAATAAAAATTATTCTGTTTGGTCCTTAATTTATTGGACCTATCCTGAGGAAGGGCGTGACCTTTTCCTCCGGTAATGTCAGAGATGATCTCCTTCAGGCCGGGCCCGAATAGGGTCTGTCCTTTGAAGGGGATGTTAAGAAGCTTAGACTTTGAAGTAACGTCTGCTGACCAGGACTTAAGCCATAGCGCCCTACGCACCAGAATGGCAAAACCTGAATTCTTAGCCGTTAGCTTGGTTAAATGAAAAACGGCGTCAGAAATAAAGGAATTAGCTAACTTAAGAGCTTTAATCCTGTCTAAGATATCATCTAACGGGGTCTCCACCTGTAGAGCCTCCTCAAGAGACTCGAACCAAAAAGCCGCTGCAGCAGTAACTGGAGCAATGCATGCAAGAGGCTGGAGAATAAAACCTTGATGTATAAAAATTTTCTTAAGGAGACCCTCCAATTTTTTATCCATAGGATCTAGGAAAGCACAACTGTCCTCGACGGGGATAGTTGTATGCTTAGCTAGGGTAGAGACTGCTCCCTCCACCTTAGGGACCATCTGCCACGAGTCCCGTATGGCGGCATCTATGGGAAACATCTTTTTAAATGCAGGAGGGGGAGAGAATGGCACACCTGGTCTATCCCATTCCTTAGTAATAATTTCCGAAAAACCTCTTAGGGACTGGAAAAATATCAGTGTAAACAGGCACTGCAAAGTATTTGTCCATCTTACACAATTTCTCTGGAACTACAATATGGTCACAGTCATCCAGAGTCGCTAAAACCTCCCTAAGCAATAAGTGGAGGTGTTCAAGCTTAAATTTAAACGCTGTCATTTCAGAATCAGACTGAAGCAACGCCTTCCCTGAATCTGAAATGTCACCCACAGATAGAAGCTCTCCTGCCTCAGCTTCTGAGCATTGTGAGGGTATATCGGACACAGGTATTAAAGGGTCAGAAAGCTCTGCATTAGTTCTAGCCCCAGAGCTGTCTCGCTTTCCCTGTAACCCTGGCAGTTTGGACAATACCTCTGAGAGGGTAGCATTCACAACTGCCTCCATGTCCTGTAAGGTAAAAGAATTAGACGCGCTAGATGTACTTGGCGTCACTTGAGCGGGAGTTATAGGTTCTGACACATGGGGAGAGCTAGATGGCATAATCTCCCTTTTTTCAGTCAGAGAATCCTCTGGAGATAAATCATTAAGCGCCATAATATGGTCTTTATAGTTTATAGAAATTTCAGTACATTTGGTACACATTCTAAGATGGGGTTCCACAATGGCTTCCAAACATATTGAACAAGGAGTTTCCTCTATATCAGACATGTTTAACAGACTAGTAATGAGACAAGCAAGCTTGGAAAACACTTTAAAGGGCCACTGTAAGTAAATATTTTCTATGCCTGTTACTAACTAACTACCCCAATACGCTTTTTATCAACAGCATTTCATTAACATATCTCTACCGTTTAATTGTTTTCCAAACCCACTCCGTGGGTATCCTTTGCTCTGTACCAATCCGTTTACAATATCTAGGTTTCAAAATGGCGCTTTAAACACAAAGTTATTGGTTTAAGTATTTTGAACACGCAGTGCTGAAAATAGTGGGCAGGATAATGTGACATCATCGGCGAATAAAAGATATAACTTTTAGAACGTTATGAAACTTCGTTTTGGAGAAAATATAGGTCAGTAGGTTTTAATTAATGTTTATTAACTTTAACCCCTTAATGACCAACGACGTGCAGGGTACGTCCTCCAAAAAAATGTCCTTAACGACCAAGGACGTACCCTGCACGTCGTTGGTCTTTGAAAGCAGTGGAAGCGATACTGATCACTTCCAGCTGCTTTCATGTTATTGCAGTGATGCCTCGATATAGAGGCATCCTGCAATAACTTTTTTAAGCAGTCTGTGGCCATCTCTGCATCGGCTATGATCGTTGGTGGGTGGGAGCGTGTCCAGGGAGGCGAGTGGGGCGGCTATCAGTAGAGGAGGGGGGCGGGATCGCGTGCGCGCGCGTGCACGGGAGCGCACGTGCACGGGAGCGTGCGCGCACGTGCACGTGTCAAACTGCCCAAAACTTAGAACTGAAGTGGAAGAGGCACAAGGTGGGAATCAGTGGGAAAGAGGGTGGGAATAAAAAATATTAATGATCTGGGAGAGGGTGGGGGGTTGGGTGTTAAGGGGGGTAAGCTACACTACAGAAAATCTTAAAATAAACTTTTGATTTCAAACTGGGTACTGGCAGACAGCTGCCAGTACCCAATATGGTGCACAATAAGGCAGAGGAGGGGGGTAGAGAGCTGTTTGGGGGGATCAGGGAGGTTGGGGCTAAGGGGGGGGGGGGTCCTACACAGCAGAATTTTTTTTTTTTTAAACAAAACAAAAAAAAACTTTTATTTTAGTACTGGCAGACTTTCTGCCAGTACTTAAGATGGCGGGGACAATTGTGGGGTGGGGGAGGGAAGACAGCTGTTTGGGAGGGATCAGGGGGTGTGATGTGTCAGGTGGGAGGCTGATCTCTACACTAAAGCTAAAATTAACCCTGCAAGCTCCTTATAAGCTACCTAATTAACCCCTTCACTGCTAGCCATAATACACGTGTGATGCGCAGCAGCATTTAGCGGCCTTCTAATTACCAAAAAGCAACGCCAAAGTCATATATGTCTGCTATTTCTGAACAAAGGGGATCCTAGAGAAGCATTTACAACCATGTGTGCCATAATTGCACAAGCTGTTAGTAAATAATTTCAGTGAGAAACATAAAATTGTGAAAAATGTAGCGTTTTTTTCAATTTGATCGCATTTGGCGGTGAAATGGTGGCATGAAATATACCAAAATTTGCCTAGATCAATACTTGGGGTTGTCTACTGCACTACACTAAAGCTAAAATGAACCCTACAAGCTCCCTACATGCTCCCTAACTAACCCCTTCACTGCTGGGCATAATACACGTGTGGTGCACAGTGGCATTTAGCGGCCTTCTAATTACCAAAAAGCAACGCCAAAGCCATATATGTCTGCTATTTCTGAACAAAGGGGATCCCAGAGAAGCATTTACAACCATTTATGCCATAATTGCACAAGTTGTTTGTAAATAATTTCAGTGAGAAACCTAAAGTTTGTGAAAAAAATTGTGAAAAAGTGAACAATTTTTTTTATTTGATGGCATTTGGCGGTGAAATGGTGGCATGAAATATACCGAAATGGGCCTAGATCAATACTTTGGGATGTCTTCTAAAAAAAAATATATACATGTCAATGGCTATTCAGGGATTCCTGACAGATATCAGTGTCCCAATGTAACTAGCGCTAATTTTGAAAAAAAGTGGTTTGGAAATAGCAAAGTGCTACATGTATTTATTGCCCTATAACTTGCAAAAAAAAGCAAAGAACATGTAAACATTGGGTATTTCTAAACTCTGGACAAAATTTAGAAACTATTTAGCATGGGAGTTTTTTGGTGGTTGTAGATGTGTAACAGATTTTGGGGATCAATGTTAGAAAAAGTGTGTTTTTTCCATTTTTTTCCTCATATTTTATAATCTTTTTATAGTAAATTATAAGATATGATGAAAATAATGGTATCTTTAGAAAGTCCATTTAATGGCGAGAAAAACGATATATAATATGTGTGGGTACAGTAAATAAGTAAGAGGAAAATTACAGCTAAACACAAACACCGCAAAAATGTAAAAATAGCCTTGGTCCCAAACGGACAGAAAATGGAAAAGTGCTGTGGTCATTAAGGGGTTAATATGTTAGTTGTTTAGCTTAAAAATTATAACAGAAAGTAATCCTTTAATAAAGGTGAAACAGCAATTAAACAAAAACGTTACTGTGCCTTTAAGAGAAAAAAACTAGCACTTAAACTGCAAAACAGTGTAAAAATATAGTCAAGTCTTCGAAATTTTTACAGTGTGTGTAAGGGACTAAAGCAACATTGCACCCACTTGCAAATGGATGATTAACCCCTTAGCCCCCAAACCGGATTTAAAAACGTCAACCACCTGTAAAAAACAGTTGAGCACCTTGCCACAGCTCTGCTGAGGCTCCTACCTGCCCTCAAATACGATTTGGTGAAGGAATAAAGCCTTTATAATGGTCCTCAGATGCCAAAGGCCTCCTCTAGGGAAGCTGGATGTCTCAGTCTGAATTAAAACTGCGCAGCTATAGCGTGAAAATAGGCCCCTCCCACCATGTACTGGATGTCAGAGGGGGCTTAAGAAAATACTCCTAGGAGTATCTGACTAGTCATGTGGAAAACTAGACCCCAAATAAAGATTTATCTCCCTCAGAGAAAAAACGTTCTATTTATGAAAACATGCAAACGTTTTGACACTAAATAATATTAACATGAGTATTACCCTGTTTTGTAAGCATGATCCCAGTCGTTGTTAAATCACTGCATCAGGCTTACCTCAAATACACAAGGCTCTGTCAACATTTTGTAGAACTTATTCATCTCTCTAGAAATAAAAATACTGAACATACCTCAAAGCAGGTAATTTGCAGACCGTTCCCCCAACTGAAGTTTTCCCATACTCTTCAGTTATGTGTGAGAACAGCAATGGACCTTAGTTACAAACCGCTAAGATCATCAACCTCCAGGCAGAATTCTTCATCTAATTTCTGCCTGAGAGTAAAACAGTACAATGCCGGTACCGTTTAAAAATAACAAACTCTTGATTGAAGATAACACTACACTAAGTCACCACTATATCTCTTGATACTTCCCTTGTCGAGAGTTGCAAGAGAATAACTGGAGGTGGGGGTTAGGGGAGGAGCTATATAGACAGCTCTGATGTGGGTGTCCTCTTGCAACTTCCTGTTGGGAAGGAGAATATCCCACAAGTAATGGATGAACCCGTGGACTGGATACACCTTACAAGAGAAACAACATCACCTACAGGTGGGACAATTTTTCCATATTATCATTACACAAAGTCCTGCTATCAGATCCCCTAATTAAATTTGTTGAGTCATAGGCACAGGGAAAAATATTGCATTTCTAATAATTATAGGCACAGGGAAAAATATTGCATTTCTTATAACAGAAACACTATATTTTAAAATTGCAAACTGTCCTACAAAAGTTTGTTCAATGTGTGAAACCTGTTTTCAAAAGACTTCCTCTTCAGCCCCCACCATTGTTAAAACTTTTGATGCATCCAGTCTCCAAATAGAATCAAGCTAAACCATTTGTTTTTAAGACCTTATCTTTTAGACACTATGTAATGAAAATTAAGCATTTGTCCAAGAGAAGGTAACAAGACTTTTGACAGGAAGAACCCCTGCTGTTTGTAAACACAAAAGAGAAACACAGATGGAGTCCCATTGTCTAGAAACTATTATGAATAGATTTACAAACCTATGGGCCACACTCATATGTTAATGAGATGCCTGCTGGCTTAGGGGCCAACTCAGACTACTCCCATAAGCAAAAGACAATGTTTGTTTGGAAAGGAAATGTAAATATATACAAGTTAAAGTTTAGAATTGTATATAAAAATTGTTGGATAAAATGGTGTTCCAATGCTGTACAAATAATTAACTGATAACCAGTGTATATAATAACCACATGTTTTAAATGTATAAATAAGTTAAATAGGAAGGGAAGCACGTATATGTATATATATATATATATATATATATATATATATATATATATATGTATATATATATATATATATATATATACACACAAATCCAATTCCAGGTGCACTCACTATAACCGCATTTGCAACAGCCAGGGTGCTTCGTGTAATAATACACAAAGTTCCTTTATCCTTTTCAGAATAAAACGCTGCACTCACCAGTCTTGAGACTGGCACCTTTCTCAATGGGTAGTTCAAATGTCTCCAAATGTTCTCTAACAAACTAACACACCAGTTCCCTATTTAAACCCTTATGTGCTCAAACTTCCGGTTCAGCCAAACCAATGCACTGCTGCCACGTAATCACTGTCGTATACCTTATCTTACGGTCCAGACGCATGGCTAATTTGTATAACCTCTCCCCTTGTGACGAGTAACGACTACGTCACCATCAGATCGATTTACTGCAGCAAGGATAAACAACGGTTGAGCCCCCAGGATTGATATATCCATATCGAAAAAAATAGATAGATCGTCCAATCATAGCCAAATCCAGCTAGAGAAACACATTATAGTCCAGCTGGACATTCAAGCCTTTTGGAGCTACAGTGTTGTCAGGAACCTAGCTCCTTCTAGGACCCAGCGGAATCCTTCAAGCAACAAACTTGCAGCTTGCCTTTAAAAACCACCCCAAATCAATTCTCTTTGCTTAGTAATTTGGAGTACAAGGCTACCCTATTTACCTGAGCCTAACTACTTTGAATAACTTGTTTTCTGAACTTTTTTCCTCACAGGAACTTTTTGATACTTTGTTCAACTTTAACTGGAATTCATCCAAACAACTGCAGTGTTCATTAACTTAGGAGCTGACATGCAATCAATTGAATGAACTGCCTGAACCAAACTGCAAGTATTATTCTAAGTGTTCTAATGCTTTGTTACTTGGAGAACTTTCACTGTGTAGTTTGTATTTAAAGGAGAGTTACCACAGAACTTGTCACTGAAAATCTGGCTTTAACACTTATTGAAACATCCTGACTGCAGATTAATAAACAACACAGCTTCCACAGTGAAACTGGAACTTCCACAGAACAGGCTGTGCATTCATTACAGCTCTGCCACACTACAAGTACAAGACAAGGTACAAGTAATCTCTGCAAATAAAATAGCAATACTGCATGAGCATATGTATAACTGTTAACAGAACCTGGTTACTAGTTAACTATTTATGTGTTACACTGCATAAGACTCTGAGAGTTAATAGAACCATTACTACACCTGCAACTTAAGAACTAAAGCTAACTTAATATTGAGAGTAATTTCTACAAATCCTATTCAAATTTGCTTAACCCTAACTGCATAATCTGGGGTGTGGCAAAATAAACAACTAAACTATCACTATTAGGTGAGAATATCACTAAGCCATAGTGATATTCCTTTACAATAGTGAAACAAAACAATTATTAATAAATTAAGATCTGTGAATTGTGTTCCATCATTTCTTTTTATTTGTAGCCTGACATATTACTAAGCCTTAAAATGGAGCCACCAGATCTACCACAGATAGTTTACAACCTCTCCCAAAAGGTTGATCAGCTTGCTCAGGCGGTTCATGATTTACAAATTGAAAATCAGTCTTTAAGGGGAATTATAAGAGACTCACTTACTACTCATACTGCACCACCTCAGCAAACACATGAACCTTCAGTTTCACTACCAGAGCTCTTTTCTGGAAACAGGAAGCAGTATAGGCAGTTTAAGAATTCATGTCATTTACTTTATAATCTACGACCTCGCAGTTATCCCACAGAGAGGATCAAGGTATTCAGTACTATTTCATTCCTGAGGGGTGAGCCAAGAATCTGGGCTGACAATCTGTGCGAACATAATGACCCAGTGCTAGGATCCCTTTCTGATTTTTTCACATGTATGGATGATCTTTATCACGACACTGATGTACAAATGTCCGCTGAAGCCTCCATGAGGAACCTTAAGCAAGCCAAGAGACCCGTGGAGGAGTACATCACGGAATTCAAATTATACGCAGCTGATTCGGAATGGAGTCAGATTGCACTTCGAAACCAGTTCCGTTTAGGCCTCTCGGAGAGCTTGAAAGATGAAATCGCCAGGATAGAACTCCCTAAAACCCTAGAAGGAATGATGAATGCTGCAAAAGAATTGGATCGCAGACTGCGAGAAAGGAAGGCAGAAAGGTTTTCTGCAGATGTCCGACCAAAACCTTCTATCTATTCCCCACCTCAACCAACCCAACATAGTAAACAAACAGCTGTTCCCATGGAGATCGGAATAGCCCGTGGTCCTTTAACAACAGAAGAAAGATACCGCAGGAAGAGTAATAATCTGTGCATGTATTGCGCCAATCCTACACATTCAGTCCAGGAGTGTCCCATTTTACAGAAAAACAAGAAATGTAAGTTCAAAGTTATAAGTTCTTTATTAAACACCACTAAAACTTATTGCATGTTAACTCTCTCCATACAGTGGGACCAAGATCAGCTGACTACTGAAGCCATCATAGACTCGGGAGCTTATGGCTGCTTTATTGATTATAATGTTGTAAAGCAAAATAAAATACCCCTTATAAAAAAGCATACTCCATTTTCTTTTCATATGATTGACGGTTCAGAACCTAAAACTGGCCCTATCACACACCATACCACACCGTTAACAGTTTCTACAGCAGGACACACAGAACACCTCTCATTTGATGTTGTCTCGTCACCACATTTCCCAGTGGTTTTGGGTATTAGTTGGCTCAAATTACATAATCCAGTTATCCACTGGTCACTATCTTCCATAAAATTTGATTCAGTCTATTGTAAAACAACATGTTTCCACAAACATGTTCTACTCCAGACCGAAATACCTACAGAAAAACCTGAGTTGCAAATTCCTTTACCTTATGCAGATTTCAAGGATGTATTCAGTAAAGTAGAAGCTGAGAACTTGCCTCCTCATCGTGCATACGATTGTCCAATACAACTTCAACCTGGTTCTTCCATCCCTTATGGACACTTGTACCCTCTCTGCAAGCCAGAATTGGATCATTTAAAGGAGTATCTCGAAGAAAATTTACGGAAAGGATTTATCAGAGCATCAACATCACCAGCAGGTGCCGGAATTTTTTTTGTGCGGAATAAGGATTCATCATTACGTCCCATAATCGATTACAGAGAACTCAACAAACGCACAATAAAAAATCGTTACCCACTCCCATTAATCCCAGAACTAATCGAAAGGTTATCTGAGGCAACTATATACACGAAACTCGATTTAAGGGGAGCCTATAACTTAGTGAGGATAAAAGAAGGACACGAATGGTTGACCGCATTCAGGACAAGGTATGGCCTTTATGAGTACCTTGTCATGCCGTTTGGACTGTGCAACGCACCCGCCACTTTTCAACACTTCATAAACGATGTGTTCAGAGATCTCTTAGACATCTGTCTTGTGATATACCTAGACGATATTTTGATTTATTCTAAAAATGAAACAGAACACAAAACACACGTGCGATGGGTACTGTCTAGGCTCCGAGAGCATAAACTGTATGCTAAGTTGGAGAAATGCATATTCCATACCAAGCATGTGTCATTCCTTGGATATGATATCTCACCAACAGGTATCACTATGCAAAAACAAAAAGTAGACGCTGTCAAAAATTGGTCAATACCCAAGTCCAGAAAGGAACTCCAAAAATTCCTAGGTTTTGCAAACTACTATAGGAAATTCATTAGAAACTTTTCCAAGATAGCAAAACCACTGACGAAATTAACCAGCATTAACTCATCTTATAACTGGGATCCAGACGCTAATTCAGCTTTTGAATATTTAAAGGATAGTTTTACATCAGCACCCATTCTAAGATTTCCGAACCCCGAACACCACTATGTGTTGGAAGTTGATTCCTCTGATTTTGCCTTAGGCTCAGTTCTTTCTCAACAGGAAACACCAAACGATCCCATCCATCCAGTTTCTTACTTCTCACAGATGATGTCAACAGCTGAAAGAAATTATTCCATAGGAGATAAAGAACTCCTCGCAATAAAAAGATCACTGGAACACTGGAGGCATCTTCTCGAAGGTACCAAGTTTCCTATTACCATTTTCACTGATCACAGGAACCTACTTTTTTTAGAAAACAACAAAACTCTTTCAGCAAGACAGGTCCGTTGGAGTTTATTCTTCTCGCGCTTCAACTTCAATATTGTATATAGACCTGCCTCCAGGAATGGTAAAGCAGATGCTCTGTCTCGCCTACCTGAGAAACCTAAAACTACAACTCAAAATACCACTATCTTACCTACCGAATGTTTTGTAGGTCTAACCACCGATGTGATAACCGAAATCAAACGTCATTGTCTCAAGGAGCCGGAGCTACCTCACTCTTCTGTACATAAGATTGATGACCTGTACTACCATGAAGGGAAACTATACATTCCCAAAGCATTGCGAATAAATTTGCTCAAGTTATACCATGACTCTCCATTAGCCGGACACCCAGGAATTTACCGAACCTTGGAACAGCTTTCACGGGATTGTTGGTGGCCCAAAATGAAAGAATCCATCCGAGACTATATCTTAACTTGTGCCATTTGTGCCACTTCGAAATCCGAGAGAAGAGCTCCGTATGGATTATTAACTCCATTACCAGTACCGAAGAGACCCTGGTACCATCTATCGATGGATTTCATAGTGGATTTACCTGAATCAAATAAACAGACAACAATCCTAGTGGTCATAGATATATTTACTAAGATGGCCCATTTTGTGCCGTATCACAAAGTACCGACATCCTCTGAGACAGCACATTTATTCATAGATAACATACTCAAGCTACATGGGTTACCAAAGATAATAACCACTGATAGAGGAACACAATTCACCTCACATTTCTGGACAAAACTTTGTGACTTAACACAGATCGATCATCGTTTCTCGACATCATTTCACCCTCAGACCAATGGTCAATCAGAGAGACTGAATCAATGGCTGGAACAATATCTTCGGTGCTATTGTTCATACCATCAAGAACATTGGATGAACTTCCTCTCCATGGCTGAATTTGCCTATAACAATGCTGTAAACTCATCTACAAAATCTACACCATTTTATGCAAATTATGCCTACCATCCAACAATATCTTTCATTGCAACAGACACCTTAAATTCACCCTTAATCGATGATCTACATGATTCTCTACAAGATAATTTCCGCTTTATTGAGGAGAACATAAAAAATGCTCAGCTCACTCAAAAGCATTATTACGACCTCAAGAGAAGACCACCACCTATATACGCCATAGGTGATCTCGTTTGGCTATCCACCAAAAACATGAAATTACAGATACCGAGTAAGAAACTCTCGGGTCTGTTCATAGGGCCATTCCCTATAGTTAGAATTGTCAATGAAAACGCAATGACTCTTAAATTACCTGATAGTATTAAGGTCCACCCCACATTTCATGTGTCACTATTGAAACCATACAGAGCCACTCGTCACTCTCAACTCATTCTTCCACCACCTCCTCAGGCACTGGATCCAGACGAATATGAAGTGCATTCCCTGCTGGATTCCAGGTTCCATAGAGGTGAATTACAATATCTGGTACGCTGGAAAAATTATTCAGCTGATGACGACACATGGGAACCTGCAACCAATCTTAGAGCTCAACGGCTGGTCACTCTCTTCCATCGCAGAAATCCAAATCGGCCCAGACCAGCAACTGTGGGACCGTTGCCCTGAGTGGGGGGTCATGTCAGGAACCTAGCTCCTTCTAGGACCCAGCGGAATCCTTCAAGCAACAAACTTGCAGCTTGCCTTTAAAAACCACCCCAAATCAATTCTCTTTGCTTAGTAATTTGGAGTACAAGGCTACCCTATTTACCTGAGCCTAACTACTTTGAATAACTTGTTTTCTGAACTTTTTTCCTCACAGGAACTTTTTGATACTTTGTTCAACTTTAACTGGAATTCATCCAAACAACTGCAGTGTTCATTAACTTAGGAGCTGACATGCAATCAATTGAATGAACTGCCTGAACCAAACTGCAAGTATTATTCTAAGTGTTCTAATGCTTTGTTACTTGGAGAACTTTCACTGTGTAGTTTGTATTTAAAGGAGAGTTACCACAGAACTTGTCACTGAAAATCTGGCTTTAACACTTATTGAAACATCCTGACTGCAGATTAATAAACAACACAGCTTCCACAGTGAAACTGGAACTTCCACAGAACAGGCTGTGCATTCATTACAGCTCTGCCACACTACAAGTACAAGACAAGGTACAAGTAATCTCTGCAAATAAAATAGCAATACTGCATGAGCATATGTATAACTGTTAACAGAACCTGGTTACTAGTTAACTATTTATGTGTTACACTGCATAAGACTCTGAGAGTTAATAGAACCATTACTACACCTGCAACTTAAGAACTAAAGCTAACTTAATATTGAGAGTAATTTCTACAAATCCTATTCAAATTTGCTTAACCCTAACTGCATAATCTGGGGTGTGGCAAAATAAACAACTAAACTATCACTATTAGGTGAGAATATCACTAAGCCATAGTGATATTCCTTTACAATAGTGAAACAAAACAATTATTAATAAATTAAGATCTGTGAATTGTGTTCCATCATTTCTTTTTATTTGTAGCCTGACATGTGTCTAGTCCATAGATCCATGAAACTTCAACCTGTAGGAGCTTTCTGTGTCTATCCCCACCTCTATTCAGTGGTGGCACATAATCAATTATCATAGTCCTTAGACTGGCGGCAGTATGCCCTGCTTGCATAAAATACCTGGCCACAGGTTGATCCGATTCCTGTTTGTCAATGGCAGCTCTTATGGCATGGCGATGATTAGCCATCCTCTCCCTAAATGTGGTTGAGGTCTTGCCCACATATACAAGAGAACACGGACATGTCAAAATGTACATCACAAAGCTGTTGGTACACGTCAATCTGTGAAAGATCTTATAACTTTTCCCCGTCCGAGGATGATGGAACTGGGATCCTGTAAGCATGCTGTTACATGTGGCACAATCGCCACACTTATAGAAACCCAACTTCTCTCTAGCATCAATCCAAGTGCCTCTCTGATAGCATTTCACTGGATCATGATGTACCAGAATATAATTTAGGTTGGGAGCTTTTCTGTATACAATACGGGGAGCATCCAAATGAGCAAACGGAAGTGACTTGTCAGACTTCACAATGTCCCAATTCTTTCAAACAGATTCCTCAAGTACCTTATGTAGGTGGGTAAATGTAGTGATAAGATTTCTTTTGTTGATGTTATCTTTCTCATTCTGCCTCTTGTATAGGAGTGCCCTTTGATCATATTGTGACATTTTTTCTTGTGTTCTATAGATATCTAGAGTTCTGTAGCCTCTCCTTCAGTTTCATCTTTATTTCGTCTTCTTGGGTAGCTCTAGTCTCGGTGAGTTTGTTATTACGTGCTACTCGCATGAGCTGTGAGGAGATTGCACTCCTCTTTTGATGTTCAGGGTGGAAACTAGTTGATAAGAGCAAAGAATTTTGGAGACATTTGAACTACCCATTGAGAAAGGTGTCAGTCTGGTACTGAAATGTCTGGGGGTATTTATGCAGTGATTTATTGATGTGATGTGAATAAACCATATCATTCTCAAGACCGGTGAGTGCTGCGTTTTATTCTGAAAAGGATAAAGGAACTTTGTGTATTATTACACGCAGCACCCTGGCTGTTGCTAATGCAGTTATAGTGAGTGCACCTGAAATTGGATTTGAATATGAAGGATTGAGGTGACACCCTACATACATATTGTGATTTACCAAAGTTGGATAAAGTTGTGGAACTATATATTGTGAAATACAACACAGATTTGCCATTTTCTATTTTTTCTCCTTAATGCTCATTTTTTCAGTCTATTTACTAGGCTGTTTGTTTTTATAACTAATAAAGTTGGGAAATTTAAGTGGAAGCAAGGAATCTTAGTACACTGAATTATATAGCAGGACTTGACTCCTTTTTTTGTGTGATAACAGCAGATATTTTATTAAGATGGATACCACAGTATTTACACTGCAGAATTTGTCCAATATCTGTGAACAAAGAGTCTTTTATGTTCACAGAGGAGGATGCGGAGAGGATACGTGTTGTGGAGGACTTGCATGAGCTGAGAGGGGAAATACCCCTAGATCTGTATCATAAGCTTCTAAATTTACAAAAGAGAAAGGTTGATCATCACCTACATTCAGTTTATTTGTCCAACTACCATAAAAATAAGTGCATACCAAGGGGCTTTCGCATTAAGAACATTCCCACTATAGGGAGGTCCAATCCTGATTTTTGCAGGAAATGGTGCTCGTATGACCTTATTTTATTGGTAGTGGAAGAATCAAATAGGTTGTATAATTAAATAAAAATAGAAATAAATTAAGTAAAACAACAGAGTTACCAGGTTTTGGTTAATGATACCAGTGAGAACTAGATAAAGAAACTGGAGACACAGGTTAACAAATATCGCAATGATTTGCTCTCATTTAAAAACAATAAGTTAGTCACTGTTGAAACAGACTACCGTGAAAAAAAGGATATACAGGTTGTTGTATGGAAAAGATGATAAGAATTTTCAATTTAGACATAGAAGGCAATTTAAAAATAGACGTAATATTGACACAGTCAATAGTAGTGGTGGGGACTCCTCAGAGGGGGATACTGAGACACCCAGTGGTGCTGGTTGTACTGAACTCCCTTTAGGAGATATCACAACAAGGTCTTTCAACAAACTCCCCCTACCCATTACAAAAAGCAATGACCCAGGAAATATGTCAGAAGGGGAGGGTACAAAGAAAAAAAAAACCAAAAGGAAATGAATATTATTTATAATCTCAGTGATAGTCCTTTAAGTGAAGTTGAAAGAAATTGCTGAACAAGGGTTTGTCTTTTGTCCCAACCCCTAAAAATGACAAATTTCACATGAATTTGGATATGTATAAGTTGCAGAGACAACTGAGGATAAGCGATTTTTTCAAGGACAAACCACAGACCAGTTCTAGCAAATTCAAAGCTCCAAGTAACTTTGACCCTCCATTCAAACTTTACACAAATGGTAACTAATTTATTTGAGCAAGCTAAACCTGATGGCTATTTCTCTAATCTTACTAAAGAGGAGAAAATAGCTTTACAATGTTTTAAGGATGATAATTCCATCATCATACATGCTGCGGACAAAGGGGGGTCTATAGTGATTCAGAATTACTCAGATTAACATAATGAAGCCCATAGACAGCTATCTGATACTACCACTTATTGTAAATTGAGGGGTAACCCTACAATGTCCTTTAAGAAATCATTAGATTACACTTTGAAATGTGATTTTGAGGCTAACATGATTAATGAGAGCGAATATCAGTTTATGAGTATAGCTTTTCCTGTCATTCCAGTTCTATATCTACTCCCTAAAGTCCATAAGACTCTCATTATTCCCCCTGGTAGACCTATTGTGTCTGCCAGGGGTTCATTATGTTCCAAAGTGGCAGAGTTTATTGACTACCATCTACAGCCTGTAGTGAAGGAATCATTTTCCTATCTTTTGGATTCCCCCTCCCTTATTAAAAGGTTGCTTGATTTGGATTGGTTGGAAGAGAAAGACTTACTGGTTACCATGGATGTTGACAGCCTGTACACCGTAATCCCTCATGTGGAAGGTGTGCAGGCTGTCAGGTCCATGTTAAGTTCATCGTTGGCATATGCGGGACCACCCCACAGAGTTCCTACTTGAACTGTTAACTTTTTGTTGGGAAAAAGAATTATTTCAAATTTGAAAAAGAGTTTTTTCTACAAACAGCAGGGACTGCTATGGGTTTGAATATGGCTCCCGCATATGCCAACATATATATGCTTTGGTATGAAACATTCATTATGATGACCTTGTCTGTCCCTAACATAAAATTTTATGTTAGGTACATAGATGATGTATTTTTTGTATGGAGAGGTCCAAAAGACTCACTTGTGAGCTGGAAGACACTCTTAATAAGTTGAAATCACTAATTCATTTTAAATATGAATTCAGCACTGACTCCATACCGTAGGGATGGCTTTAGATTTGCCACATTGTTATATTCTAGAACAACTGATAATGAATTATTTGCTCTAATCAACTAGTTTACACCATGAACATCAAAAGAGGAGTGTAATCTCCTCACAGCCCATGTGAGTAGCACGTAATAACACACTCACCGAGACTAGAGCTACCCAAGAATACGAAATAAAGTCAAAACTGAAGGAAAGAGGCTACAGAACTCTAGATATCGATAGAACACAAGAAAAAAAAATCACAATATGATCAAAAGGCACTCCTATACAAGAGGCAGAATGAGAAAGATAAAATCAACAAAATAAATCTTATCACTACATTTACCCCCCTACACAAGGTACTTGAGGAAACTGTTAGAAAGAATTGGGACATTGTGAAGTCTGACAAGTCACTTCCGTTTGCACATTTGGATGCTCTCCGTATTGTATACAGAAAAGCTCCCAATCTAAAGGATATTCTGGTACATAATAATCCAGTGAAATGCTATCAGAGAGGCACTTGGATGGATGCTAGAAAGAAGTTGGGTTGCTATAAGTGTGGAGATTGTACCACATGTAACAGCAAGCTTACGGGATCCCAGTTCCATCATCCTCGGATGGGGAAAAGTTATAAGATCTTTCACAGATTGACGTGTACCAACAGCTTTGTGATCTACATTTTGACATGTCCGTGTTCTCTTGTATATGTGGGCAAGACCTCAACCACATTTAGGGAGAGGATAGCTAATCATCTCCATGCCATAAGAGCTGCCATTGACAAACAGGAATCGGATCAACCTGTGGCCAGGCATTTTATGCAAGCAGGGCATACTGACGCCAGTCTAATGACTATGATAATTGATTTTGTGCCACCACTGAATAGAGGTGGGGATAGGCACAGAAAGCTCCTACAGTTTGAAGTTTTGTGGATCTATCGACTAGACACTGTAGATCCAAAAGGTTTGAATGTCCAGCTGGACTATAATGTGTTTCTCTAGCTGGATTTGGCTATGATTGGACGATCTAGGTCTCATCTGGCAATACAAGAATAAGGGACTATAACCCCCGGAACGGTTATTGATGGCTGTATTTTCTCGATATGATATATCAATCCTGGGGGCTCAATCGATGAGTGTGTATTCCACCTTTATTAAGTTTCTACCATACTGCAATAAGCATGAAAGTAGTTAGGGACTACTTTAATTTTTAAATTGCCTAATTGGGAGCATACCGATAGGCAAACTGTGTGTTTTTAAAGTATAGTTAGTGTAGAGTATTTATAGACAGATATGTTGTGTTTTTCTGTGTTCAGCTACACCGTTGCTTATCCTTGCTGCAGTAAATCGATCTGATGGTGACATAGTCATTACTCGTCACAAGGGGAGAGGTTATGCAAATTAGCCATGCATCTGGACCGTAAGACAAGGTATACGGCAGTGATTACGTGGCAGGAGTGCATTGGTTTGGCTGAACCAGAATTTTGAGCTCATTAGGATTTAAATAGGGAACGGCTGTGTTAGTTTGTTAAAGAACATTTGGAGACATTTGAACTACCCATTGAGAAAGGTGCCAGTCTGGTACGTTCGGGGGTATTTATGTAGTCATTTATTGATGTGATGAGATGTGAATAAACCATATCATTCTCAAGACTGGTGATTGCAGCGTTTTATTCTGAAAAGGATAAAGGAACTTTGTATATATATATATATATATATATATATATATATATATATATATATATATATATATATATATATATGTGTGTGTGTGTGTGTGTGTGTGTGTGTGTAATCAGGATTATATATATAGTATGATCACAAAACCCTTAGTTGTTACCTAAAAACCAAATTATACACTCTAACAGGCTAAGACATGCATTGCTTACACGCATGAAACCCAAATTAATAATTGTTTTCAAAATACTGGAGAACTGCCCCTTCCAGTAATGCATAAAAAGATATTGATAAATATATTTGCATGCATAAAAGTGGACATGGATTTATTTATGCATATCTATGTATATATATATATATATATGTATTATATATATATATATATATATATATATATATGTGTATGAATATATGTAGATGTATGTATATTCATGTATGTATTCAGATAAATGAAATATATGGGGATTGATATATAAATTATCTCCCTATGTTAAAGCCCATGTACATATATTTTTAATAAGGCAGTGACCAAATGATAAGCCATGAAGACATGAATACATTTTGAAATATATCTGGTCAATTTATGAAGTCTAGCTCCCAAATTAGATACATGAATATATATATATATAATATAATATATATAAAATAAACTCTAAGAAAGATAAAATGTAAGAATTAGTTCACTTTTATGGCACAACTCACCATCACCATCTTGTGGCCAGTTAGTAAAAGTACAACCAGCTATACTTAACATTGGGTGACTTACTCCAAAAAAAAAGTTAATTAGTATTCATGCAATCAAGACTACAAATCCTAATACCTTAGTGAATGGCTGTTAGAGATCAAGGCGGAGTTACAATTCAGGATAAATTGGGACACAGGACACTAACTAGGGACTCTGGGTTGCATAAAAGGAGGCTGGAAGCTATGTACAAAAATTCCCTGAAAGAGAATTTTAAATCCTGATTATACCAACTTTTTTTACATTTTGATATCCCTGGAATTTTGTTTGTTGTTCCTGTTGGACCAAAGAGATTAACACATAGCTTGACTAGTGATAACCCAGGGCTTGGAGGAGCAAACATTTGTGGAAAGTATAAAAAGTCTTTATTATATTTAAGCAGTTATTGCATTTAAAGTCCTAATTAAGAGACATTGTATTATAAGCCCATTTATATATATGTACTACCCCTATAGTCTGGTTTATATTGTCTAGGAATCTAATTCACCTAACAATACAAGAAATCTTGTTATAGATAGTGTTCATTTAATTTTAGCTTGTTTTAAAGAAAGCTTTGGGTGTTACGTTAAATATATGTTTAATTTTAGTGGTTTTGTATTCTCTAAGGCTGAGACCTGTTGAAGCATTCACAAAGGGTTTTATGTGTTCATTAGCTGTAGATATTTATCCTGAATCTGATTAATTTCATTGTATTGTTAAGTTACCAAGACATCATTTTAATGGTAATATTTGGCTAATATTGTATTAAATAACCGTTGTTAGTAACCCATACTGCATAGTTGGTTCTTGCTGATGTATTTTGCACTGTTAGATCTGTACCTATAGGGTTAAAACAAAGTGTAATAGCATATTTTATTTCATAGTGTATCAGAGAGTTTGTTTTGTGTATAATAAAATGGTATAGCACTTGTTAGTATCTTGTTTAATGTTTAATAAATCTGTATATATTTTTCCAAATTGAACCCTCTTTACTCCACAAATATAATTCACAGTGTTTAAAAAGATATAAACCTGATTAGAACTACAGAAAAATAATACAAATATATGGAAGGTTACTGATGAGACAATAGTAAATGTTTTTGTAACCTAGGATATATAACAAATTTGATGTAGAAAAAACTATAGAGGAATACTTTTCCCTAAATAACACCCGTGACATCTCACTGGGAACCCTTTGGGAAGCCCATGAATGTGTAATCAGAGGAGTTCTGATGAACCATAAAGCCACTAAAAATAAACAAAATAAACAAAAATATCTAACCTTAACTCAGGAAATCAACAAATTAGACTACATTCATAAAATACAGCCACACAAACAAAACTAGACAAAGCCAGAGCCCAACTCAATGAATATCTTGATATTAAGGCCCAAAACACAGCTTTTCTATTAAAACAAAAGTATCACATTCAAGGTAATAGGCTGGGTAAACTATTAGCGAGGGCTCAAACGTAAAACAACAGCATCATACGTACATTCCCTAACCAACAACAAATCAGAAAAAAATATAGACTCTAAAATTATATCAAAAATGTTATGTGATTATTACTCCAAATTATATAACCTATTCCCAAATAGCCCTGATAGAACTCACATACAAAACTGTGAAAACTACTTTAACTCTCTGACACTCTCAACACAAGAATTAGACAAAGCAATAAAGACACTAAAGCAGGAGAAAATCCCAGGTCCAGATGTATTCAGCAACTTTTAGTATAAAAACTTAAAATCCCTGTTAATGCCAACACTCTTAAAACTTTATAACCAAATTGATCTTGATCACCCATTTTTAGAAAATATGTTAGAAGCATACATAACAGTCTTGCCAAAACCAGGTAAACCATCAAACAACCCAGCTAATTTCCGCCCTATCTCGTTACTTTACCTGGACCTTAAACTCTATTCAAAGATCTTAGCTAACAGACTAAACTCAATCCTCCCACACATATTACATACTGATCAGACTGGTTTTGTCCCATTGAGGGAGGCCAAAGACAATACAGTCAAAGTAGCTCATCTATTACATCACACTAATCACCACAAAAACTTAAATTATGCTTACCTGATAATTTTCTTTTCTTCAGATGGAAAGAGTCCACAGCTGCATTCATTACTTTTGGGAATTTAAAACCTGGCCACCAGGAGGAGGCAAAGACACCCCAGCCAAAGGCTTAAATACCTTCCCCACTTCCCTCATCCCCCAGTCATTCTGCCGAGGACTAAGGAACAGTAGAAGAAATATCAGGGTGAAAAGGTGCCAGAAGAACAAAAATAACAGATGCCCCACAGAAAAAATACGGGCGGGAAGCTGTGGACTCTTTCCATCTGAAGAAAAGAAAATTATCAGGTAAGCAAAATTTAAGTTTTTCTTCATAAATGGAAAGAGTCCACAGCTGCATTCATTACTTTTGGGAAAACAATAACCAAGCTATAGAGGACACTAAATGCAAAAATGGGAGGGTACAAGAGGCGGCCCATTCTGAGGGCACCAGGCCTGAAAACCCCTACCAAACAAAATCCTGCTTCGTCCAAAGCCAAGAACAACTTTGAAAAAAAAGGAAAAGGCCCAAGGACACTGACCCGCAGATAGCCCACAGCCTTGCTAGAGACCACAGGAACTAGACTCAACTGAGTCAACAGCCTCCAAGAGACACCGTCCCCAGCAGTCGGCCTCCAAACAACACACCCCTTACTAAAGAAAGGGAACAAACTACTGTATTCTTCCAGAAAGAAGTAAAAGCACAGAGAAAACATGATTGTACTTGTAAAGCGTGGCTAATCCCTCTTAAGGGACTCAAGGCGCTGCTCATTTTATCATCCTCAAAAGGAGGAAAGGCTGAGTAGACCTCATCAGGCATCAAACTTGCAACCCTCTGTTTGCTACAGTGCAGAGTAACCACAGTTCATTAGTATGCTGAGCTAGCTTCCAGCTAGCATAAGGAACTGCAGAAAAAAAAAAAACTAAAAAGGGCACAACGAGTCCTAAATGAAAACACAGAGCAAAAACCAGAGAAACCGGGTCAGGCTAACAGAGACTCAACCAGTCTCATAGAAACAAGGGGAGGCAACGCCCAGACCCCAGAAATACAGAAACCACAGGATAAGGGCGGGAGTCTGAAACAGAGAGAGGATCTTCCCCTAACACAGTGTAACCGCACTCTAGAAAGCAACTGAAGAGGAAGGTCCCCAATTCGCAAAAGGTATCTCAGAATACCGAAATATTCAAAATGAAACCTTGTGCAACAAGCTCAGATAGGTCTGCCGAACAACACCTGAAGCAAAAACACTGCACGCTGCAGTCATCTAAAATGACTCTGAAACTTAAATACTTGCAGGGCAAGTAGAAAGCAGCTGAAGATAGGATCCTTCAGATTGCTAAGTATCCACTAACCAGCGGATAACCTCACAGGCAATCTAAGAGCCGCCAGTCCTTCCCACAAATCTTAAATGTGGAGAAAGGAGAAACCTCAAAAAGGATTACTGTACCTTGAAGGCTCCGAGGACGAAATAGCAGAGCAACAGATCTCAGATCCTGCTCCAACACCAGACCAGCCCAAGCGACAGACATGTCTGATAGATAGGGGGACAGAAAGACCCCAACCACAAGCCCCCAGAGAATGGAACAAAAAAGGGGGGACTCACCCACTTCAACAGAGCTTGGGTGCCAACCCAATCTGCTCCTCCAAAATAAGGCACTCCCAAGGAGAACCCCCTAGGACCTGGAGCAGAGAAAAGTGCAATAGATCCGTAGGAAGACCTGTCACAACTCTCTTAGACAGTCTCTACGTAGAGAGATCAATTTCCAACAGGTGGAACAGAGCCCACAGAGCAGCAGATGCTGCCCCTTACAGAAATAAGCCACCTGATCCAACCTCCTACACACAGGGCAGGACAAAGACCCTCCAGAGTGAGGAAACCCCAACTCATAAGGAAGATAAACTATCCCCTCTAAAGGGAAGGGCACAGATAAGAACAGCGTACATGTCCACAAGACATGAAGCCATAGTATGATCAAAACACGGACCAAATGAAAAATTATCCAGACACAACTGTTGACCCAACAGAGAAAAAAACTCCCCATAGAGGAGCACACTCCATCCGAAGGACAAGTCAGGCCTTAAAGTTTATAACCAGTACCCGAAGGTGGATGAGAACTCTGGCCTACCTGCTTGCAAGCCCAATGAGCTAGCCCTTATGTCGCAACATAGGGTCCCTAAAAAAACTGGGTCGTCCCAAACCAGTCCACCAGATCATGTCTCCAGACATCCAAGAAGGATCCAAGACAAGAACTCTGGACCCGGGACCCAGAATCATCCTAGAATGAATGACACCCTCAGGGTGTCATACCCCGTCTGCAACAATCAGACCTCACAGGGGATGAGAACCGGGAAACCCGGGGGAACGGGTACAGGACTCACTCATAATTCCCAGCCCAAAGGGAAGAGAACACCCGTAGCCAGAGATCAACAACCCCCCCAGCAAGGTACTAGGCTGCGACAAAGTCAGTCAATTTCTGTAGAGCCCAAAGGCCAGCACTAAGGGAAATGAAAACAAGAACAGAGTCACCTGAAAGAGAGTAGAAAGAAAGGCTAGTCTCCATAATCCTTTCAGATTAACGTTCCAGAGAACCACACCCAAGGGACATAAAAAGGTGCCACATGTCTGAACTAGGCCTCAAAGACAGAAAGATTTGTACCCAGTCAGGACCAGCCTGAAACCAAGGGCCCCAGCACTGTCAAGGCCACATAGAGTCTCCCCGATGATGGAGGGATAAAGAACAGTCAGACAGACCTTTGTAAACAGAGTGACCACAAAATCGCGAGTATCAATTTCAGAGAGCAAAGTTCCCGAAGCAAACATCACACCACAACATGAGCTTTAAACCAAATAAAAATCATCCTCACCGGATGAAAATAAAAGATAAGGCAACCCGTAGGTTATCGCCCAGGAAGATTGGACAGACCCACAGGACCAGCCCAAAAGGGGTCTGAGACTTCCAAGCTCAGAACTGGAAAAGGATACACAAATAACAAAGACTATAAGAAGATTACTTCATCCCTTTATGTCTATGTATGCAAGCCAGTCGAAGAATAAGACTGAGAATCCCCAGATCCATTAAGAGTGGGATCCTCCAGCAATGCCAAAAACGTGCCTTAGTAGGAAACAAAGGCGTGCCAGTCTATAACGTAAGGGGCAATATACCTCTGCCGGGACAAAAGGAACACTGGCCCCCGAAGGTTGACCCCCTGAGGCCTCAGGAGCAGTCGCTCCCCTGGAAGGCTGAACTGGACCAGGCGATCCCACGCCTGACGAGCCCTGGTTAACGAAACATGGACAATATCGTAAGCACTCTCCCGGGAGGTGTAGATGCGCCAGTGCCAAAGATATGGCCATGCGGAACCGTGTCGTAACCTCTAACTTTCTCCCATGCTATCAGTGAGAGGCTGACAGGACTACTTTAAACTCCAGTCCCATGCCGAAGAGTACTATCCTCCATAAGAGACTATCGAAAACTTCTGACACTTCTCTGCCAACCTCCTGGGACAAAAGACAAAGAATGACTGGGGGATGAGGGAAGTGAGAGGAGTATTTAAGCATTTGGCTGGGGTGTCTTTGCCTCCTCCTGATGGCCAGGTTCTAAATTCCCGAAACTAATAAATGCAGCTGTGGACTCTTTCCATTTATGAAGAAAATTCCCACCTTCTTCATATCAACAGACAGAAAAAGCATTTGATCGCTTAGACTGGACCTTTTTACAGTACTCCCTACAAAAATTCAGCATACCTAAAGATTTCATCATAAAAATTCTAGCCCTACATACCTCCCCTTCTGCAAAAGTTAAAGTAAATAACCTTTTATCAGACAGCTTCCAAATCAGAAATGGAATGAGACAGGGGTGCCCTCTTTCTCCTCTCATATTTGTCCTATTAATGGAGGTTCTAGCCACTAATCTATGTAAATCCCCCAACATAAAAGGAATTCAAGTTAAAAATTCAGAATACAAATTAGCCCTGTTTGCTGATGACCTTTTAATGACCCTTACTGACCCACTTAGTTACCTCTCAGCGGCACATTCTATCCTTAAAGAATATGGCACAGTATCTAACTTCTCAATTAACTTTAGGAAATCAGAATGACTCCCTTTGCATGTATCAAAAATGGATTTAACTACTATAAAAACAATAGCCCAATTCACTATCAACCCCTGTTCTCTAAAATACTTTGGTACCCAACTATCCCCAGATCTATCAAACCTAGTTGCATTAAATTATGACTCGCTTATTTTAAACATTTCGGATAACACAATGGGTCCCCAAATATTTATCTTGGATGGGAAGAATAAGGGCAGTAAAAATTACATTACTACCAAAAATATTATATATTTTACAGATAGTTCCAATCCCACTACCAAACACTATTATACCAAAATTACAGTCACTAATTCATTCATATATATGGAAACTAAAACCCCTGAGAATACCAAAAAATGATGCTTTATAGACACCCGGATCAAGGAGGCCCGGGAGTTCCCAACCTCCAAGACTACAGAAATGCAACATACCTATCTAGAATTGTAGACTGGTGCTCACATAAAGAAAACCCCCATAAACAATGGGTTCAACTAGCACATGACTTATTCGATTTCCCCCAACTCGGTTCACTATGTTGGCTAGACGGACCCCAAGACAGATTCACACAAAATCAAAATCCCATTATTACAGAAACCTTCAAAGTATGGAAAAATATAATTAAGAAAAATCCAGACATCTCCTCAATTCCCTCCCCCGTAACTCCCACCCTACATAACCAAAACTTTCAACCTGGCATCTGTACTACCCCGATAGGCCTAAAGGATATACACCTACCAATTTATATGCTGGTGGAAGCGAAAAACCTCTAACCCAAACAAACCATAGAACACCTAGGAGACGGCTTTCTCACCAAATGGTTTAGATACCATCAACTCAACCACTTTATACATTCTTCCAAAAAGGAAAAAACACCAGTGCCCTAACCCCATTTGAAAAGATGTGTAGTGCCAACTCACCATATAATTTTACTAACCTATAAACTTTTAAATAAGCCCAAAGCAGACAACCTCCCCACTTTTACAAAATCTTGGAACAAAGACCTACTCTTCTTGATATCAACAAAAGATTGGAAAGCAATTTTTGTTAACATACACATCCAAACTTTTAGAAACCAAAACGATGTCCAGATGGTACTTGACACCACAAAGGTTGAAATATATATTCGCAAACTCCTCCAACAGATGCTGGAGATCATGTGCCCAAGAAGGAACATTATATCACATTTGGTGGTCATGACCCAAATTACAACCTTTTTGGAGGGCTGTATCACAATACATACAAGAAACAATAGACACTCCCATACCCCTAGATCCACTTATATTCTTATTCCACATTTATCCAAAATTCCTCTCTAAAACACATAAAAAATTATGCCAGCTCATGATAAATAGTGCCAATCAATTAATTCCACATCTGAGGAAAAAAGAAACAAACCCCACTATCGAATTGTGGAAACAAGAAAACCACAACAATCTAAGGCTAGAGAGATATCATTATTTAATATCCAATACCTTGGATGCTTACCATGACATACTATTCCTATGGGAATCTAGACGAACACCATAAAGTCCTAGCTACAACTACTCAGTTACGGTCAACTCTTCAAAGTCAATATAAAGATATATAAAAAGTTATGGGATATAAATGCCACAAAGTTTAATACCTTTTAGAAACTACCTGACAAAATACACTATATTACTAAATTATATGCAATCACGCAAATCAGGAAAAATGTATTTGTTACTTGTTTATTTTTGTTATTTAATATTGTTATAATGCAAATATGTTGTAATTTTGGAGAGAGTCTCCTTGTAAATGCCAATTCAATATTTGTCTAATAAAGCAGGGATGTTACTGTTTCATGGACTCTACCACAAGGGGCCAATTGACCTGGACATATATGACACTACAGCATTGAAACTAAAAGACATTGTATTTCCCCGGACTATCTCCAAACACTATAAGCAATACAAATGTATATTTTGAAATGTATGTTATTGTTATGCATTACCTGTGTGTGTGTATGTATGTATGAGTGTATGTGTGTATGTATGAGTGTCTGTGTGTGCCTGTGTATGTATGTATGTATGTATGTATGTGTATGTGTGTATGTATGAGTGTCTGTGTGTGCCTGTGTATGTATGTATGTATGTATGTATGTATGTATGTATGAGTGTGTGGGTATGTGTGAGTTTGTATGAGTGTCTGTTTGTGCATGAATGTGTTTGTGTGTGTATGTATGTATGCATGCATGAGTATCTGTGTGTGTATGTATGTATGTATGAGTGTCTGTGTGTGCCTTTGTGTGTATGGATGTAAGTATGTATGAGTGTGTGGGTATGTGTGAGTTTGTATGAGTGTCTGTGCATGAATGTGTGTGTGTGTTTATGTATCTATGAATGTATGAATCTAATAAATATATATCACTGTAATTACAATAAATTTTGTTCTGTGTTTTATCTATTGGAATCTATTGGGGAAAGAAAATATTCCACTCAATATCAGGCAGAGTAGTACTGCTGCTATTATACACAAAACACGTATTAGAGTGGCGCTCAAAAGGGAGCTGAGGAGATATGTGCTTATATATCAGTCTTTATAGAAAAAATGATAAATTACTCTACGAAGTATCTTTTCCAAAACATCTAACACATTAACGCATTTGTAGAAAAATATTTTTACTAAATAGTAATCTTTAAAAGCACTATATCCATTTAACTTACACACATCCTCAAAAAACAGAATTTAATACAATAAAATAATATAAGAATTATATTAGAAGGTTGATTATCTAAATATTAAAAATAATTTGGTGTGGCCACACCTAAACGATGTATTTCTAAAAAACTTCAATTCATACAATATCTAAAAAAGCCTATATAAAGAGTTAGTTTATAAATAAACACAAAGTTGAAAATTAATCTTTTGTGTATGACAGTACAAAAAGACCATATATTGTCTAGAACATTTTCTAGTGCACTTTCTAAATAAAGCCTATATTCAGTATTAGATAAATAAACACAAAGTTAAAAATTGATACTTTGTGTATGACAATATAAACAGACCATATATTGTCTAAAATGTTTCTAGTGTAATTGTTCAAAGGTGCGTATATAAATATAAAACTTATACCTCATAAAACTTCAGTTTTTCAAAAATTGAGTGTTCACAAATGTCATTGGCGTCTGTGAAATGAAACAGGGACTCAAATAGTACCAATAAGTTTGTTTTCTGTAGCATAATCGCTTATATATCTAGTTCCCAGAGTAGTATTATGATCAATATCACAAGTCACACATCAGTTTGGAAGATAGGACATCCAAATACAGGAGGGTTTGTAAAGACTAAAGTCCTACTGGCCGGTCAGTGTAATGTTGATGAATGTATGCGTACTTATCTTACCCGGCTTTGGATCTGGTCAAACTCCTAATAATCACATTACCTGACAGACTCGGTTAGCCGTTATTTCTATCCATGCTTGTGTCTGTAGCGGGAGTTCCGGTGTCTTCACTGTCATTGATGACGTAGTGTGATCATCTGTTTCTTTTAGACCAATCTGCCAGCTGGTAGTCCGTAGTTCTTTCCAATCCACAAAGAGATTAGAAAACTTGGTTCCTTATGGTTTATCAGACGTAATCCTTCAAAACTCTCAGAGCTAGGTTCCAGCAAGTCACTTCAACACGTTTTGGCAGGGTCTGCCTTTATCTTAGTACTTCTGCTATTACTTTGTGTCAGGTTATACAGTATAGATAAAATAGCTACTATCTACAGCTGCTTAAAACTTCACTAGAGAACTTTGTTGCGAAGCAGTAATGGCAAGGTATATAACTTCACAACTGCTGTTTCTGGCGAGTCTTCAGACTCGCCAGAAACACGGACCCACAAGCCCCATTTAGAGCTTGATAAATGGGCCTCAAAGGGTATAGTGGTGCCTGAGGTTTAGAAAAATGACAAAAAACCTGTCTTAAAATAAGGGCAGGTCATGGACTCTCCATGCCAGGAAAGAAAATAATTTATCAGGTAAGTATAAATTATGTTTTCTTTCCAATGGAATGGAGAGTACACAAATCCATTCAATTACTAGTGGGAACCAATACCAAACTTAGAGTCCACAGAATGGAAGGGAGGGATACACAAGACAGGCGAACCTAAACAGAAGGCACAATTGTTTGAAAAACTTTCCTCCCAAAAGAGACCTCAGCTGAGGCAAAAACATAAAATTTGGAAAATTTGGAAAAAGTATGCAATGATGACCAAGTGGCCGCCTTGCAAATCTGTTCCATAGAAGCATAATTTTTAAAGGCCCAAGAGGAAGAGACAGCCCTAGTGGAGTGAGCCGTAATTTTCTCTGGAGGCTGCTGTCCAGCTGTCTCATAAGCCAATCGAATAACACTTCTCAACCAGAAGGAGAGAGTAGAAGAAGTGGCCTTCTGACACCTCCGTTTACCAGAAAAGACAACAAAAAGAAAAGAACATTAAAGAAAATCTTATGTAACCTGTAAATAGAACTTCAAAGCACGCACAACATCCAGATTGTGCAACAACCACTCCTTCTTAGAGGAAGGATTAGGACAAAAAGAAGCAACAAGAATTTCTTGGTAAATATTGCGTTCCAAAACCACCTTAGGTTGGATCCTAATTTAGTACAGAGAACAGCCTTATCCACATGAAGAATAAGATAAAGAGAATCACACTGTAAAGCCAAAAACTCTGAAACTCTACGGGCAGAGGAAATTGCCAGCAAAAACAAAAACCTTTCAGAACAATATCATCAGAATGCAAAGGCTCAAATGGAACCTGCTGCAGAACCTTAAGAACTAGATTAAGACTCCAATGAGGAGCAAAAGCCTGGACAAAATATTGAACATCTGAAAAAATTGGCAGATGCTTCTGATGAAGAATCAACAGAATCGAAATCTGACCCCTTAGGGTACTGACTGATAAACCCTTCTCCAGGTCCTCCTGAAGAAAGGACAGAATACGGGGAATTCTCACCTGACTCCAAGAAAAACCCCTAGAGCCTCACCAATGAAGGTATTTATGCCATACCTTATAATAAATCTTGCGAGTAACAGGCTTACAAGCCTGAATCATAGTCTCAATAACCTTCACAGAAAAACCTTGTCTAGATAAGACTAAGCATTCCATCTCCAAGCAGTCAGCTTCAGAGAGACTAAGTTCGGATGGAGGAAGGAACCCTAAAGTAGAAAATCCCTCCTCAGAGGCAATTTCCACAGGGGAAATTATGACATTTTCACCAAGTTCTGCGATGCCACCCTGGAACTATTAGAATCACTGAAGCCTGCTCCTGTTTGATATGAGCTATCACCCGAGGAAGGAGGGCAACTGGAGGAAACAGATAAATTAGACCAAAATCCCATGGCACTGCAAGGGCGACTACCAGAGCTGCTTGAGGATCTCTTGATCTTGCTCCGTATTCTGGAAGCTTGGTTTTTAGACAAGATGCTATCAGATCCAACTCTGGAACTCCCCATTTGAGGGTTAACATGAGAAAACTTCCGGATGGAGAGCCCATTCCCCTAGATGAAACTTCTGCCCTGCTTAGATAATCTGCTTTCCAGTTGTCCACCCCTGGGATATGAATGTCAGAGTGATGAAAATTGTGAGACTCTGCCCACTGAAGAATGCAATTCACCTCCTTCATAGCTAACAAGCTCTGAGTTCCTCCTTGGTGGTTGATATACGCCACCAAAGTGATGTTGTCCAAATAAAATCTGATAAACTGGACTAAACTCAGTTGAGGCCAAGCTATTAGAGCATTGAGAATTGCTCTCAATTCTAGGATATTTATAGGGAGGACAGGCTCCTCCTGAGTCCAAAGTCTCTGAGCTCTTAGGGACCCCCAAACTGCTCCCCAGCCTAACAGGCTGGCATTCGTGGTCACAATCTCCCAAGAAGGTCAAAAGAAACAAGTGCCCTGAGACAAATGGATGCCACCATGAGACCAATTACTTCCATGCATACTGCCACTGATGGACGAACAGAGGACTGAAGAGAACGACAGGCCTCCAGAAGCTTGAATCTTCTGATATCTGTAAAAAAACACAATTTATGCTTACCTGATACATTTATTTCTCTTGTGGTGTATCCAGTCCACGGATCATCCATTACTTGTGGGATATTCTCATTCCCAACAGGAAGTTGCAAGAGGACGCCCACAGCAGAGCTGTAATATAGCTCCTCCCCTAACTGTCATAGCCAGTCATTCGACCGAAAACAAGCCGAGAAAGGAGGAACCATAGGGTGCAGTGGTTACTGTAGTTTAAATTTAAAAATTACCTGCCTTAAAATGACAGGGCGGGCTGTGGACTGGATACACCACAAGAGAAATAAATTTATCAGGTAAGCATAAATTGTGTTTTCTCTTGTAAGGTGTATCCAGTCCACGGATCATCCATTACTTGTGGGATACCAATACCAAAGCTAAAGTACACGGATGAAGGGAGGGACAAGGCAGGAACTTAAATGGAAGGAACCACTGCCCGTAAAACCTTTCTCCCAAATATAGCCTCCGAAGAAGCAAAAGTATCAAATTTGTAACATTTTGAAAAAATATGAAGCGAAGACCAAGTCGTCGCCTTGCAAATCTGATCAAAAGAAGCCTCATTTTTAAAGGCCCAAGTGGAAGCCACAGCTCTAGTGGAATGAGCTGTAATCCTTTCAGGAGGTTGCTGTCCAGCAGTCTCATAGGCTAAGCGGATTAAGCTTCTTAGTCAAAAAGAAAAAGAGGTTGCCAAAGCCTTTTGACCTCTCCTCTGTCCAGAGTAGACAACAAACAAAGCAGATGTTTGACGAAAATCTTTAGTAGCTTGTAAGTAAAACTTTAAAGCACGGACCACGTCCAAATTGTGTAACACAAGGATGGAACAACAATCTCTTGATTGATATTCTTGTTAGATACCACCTTAGGTAAGAACCCAGGTTTGGTACGCAGGACTACCTTATCCGTATGAAAAATCAGATAAGGAGAATCACATTGTAAGGCAGATAGCTCAGAGACTCTACGAGCCGAGGAAATAGCTACCAAAAAAAAAAACTTTCCAAGATAAAAGCTTGATATCTATGGAATGAAGAGGTTCAAACGGAACTCCTTGAAGAACCTTAAGAACCAAGTTTAAGCTCCATGGTGGAGCAACAGGTTTAAACACAGGCTTGATTCTAACTAAAGCCTGACAAAATGCCTGAACGTCTGGAACATCTGCCAGACGCTTAACTAGTTGACAATCCTTTTTCCAAACCTTCTTGGAGAAAAGATAATATCCTAGCAATCCTGACCTTACTCCATGAGTAACCCTTGGATTCACACCAATGAAGATATCTACGCCATACCTTATGGTAAATTTTCCTGGTGACAGGCTTTCGTGCCTGTCTTAAGGTATCAATAACTGACTCGGAGAAGCCACGCTTTGATAAAATCAAGCGTTCAATCTCCAGGCAGTCAGCCTCAGAGAAATTAGATTTGGATGGTTGAAAGGACCCTGAAGTAGAAGGTCCTGTTTCAGAGGCAGAGACCATGGTGGAAAGGATGACATGTCCACTAGATCTGCATACCAGGTCCTGCGTGGCCACGCAGGTGCTATCAGAATCACCGATGCTCTCTCCTGCTTGATCTTGGCAATCAGTCGAGGGAGCAGAGGAAACGGTGGAAACACATAAGCCAGGTTGAAAGACCAAAGCGCTGCTAGAGCATCTATCAGTGTCGCCTTGGGATCCCTGGACCTGGATCCGTAACACGGAAGCTTGGCGTTCTGGCGAGATGCCATGAGATCCAGTTCTGGTTTGCCCCAACGATGAATCAGTTGTGCAAATGCCTCCGGATGGAGTTCCCACTCTCCCCGATGAAAAGTTTGACGACTTAGAAAATCCGCCTCCCAGTGCTCTACACCTGGGATATGGATAGGTGACAAGAGTGAATCTCTGCCCAGCGAATTACTTTTGAAACTTCTAACTTCTCGTTCCCCCTTGATTTTTGATGTAAGCTACAGTCGTGATGTTGTCCGACTGAAATCTGATGTACCTCAGAGTTGCTAACTGAGGCCAAGCCTGAAGAGCCTTGAATATCGCTCTAAGTTCCAGAATATTTAATGGAAGGAGAGACTCCTCCTGAGTCCACGATCCCTGAGCCTTCAGGGAGTTCCAGACTGCACCCCAACCTAGAAGGCTGGCATCTGTCGTAACAATTGTCCAATCTGGCCTGCGAAAGGTCATACCTTTGGACAGATGGACCAGAGAAGAGAATCCCTGGTCTCTTGGTCCAGATTCAGTTGAGGGGACAAATCTGTGTAATCCCCGCTCCACTGACTGAGCATGCATAGTTGCAGCGGTCTGAGATGTAAGCGTGCAAACAGCACTATGTCCATTGCCGCTACTATTAAGCCGATTACTTCCATACACTGAACCACCGAAGGGCTCGGAATGGAATGAAGAACCCAGCAGGAATTTAGAAGCTTTGATAACCTGGACTCCGTCAGGTGAATTTTCATTTCTACAGAATCTATCAGAGTCCCTAGAAAGGAAACTCTTGTGAGTGGGGATAGAGAACTCTTTTCCTCGTTCACTTTCCACCCATGCGACCACAGAAATGCCAGTACTACGTCCGTATGAGACTTGGCAATTTGGAAGTTTGACGCCTGTATCAGGATGTCGTCTAAATAAGGGGCTACTGCTATGCCCCGCGGCCTTAGGACCGCCATAAGTGACCCTAGAACCTTTGTAAAGATTCTTGGGGCTGTAGCTAATCCCAAGGGAAGAGCTACAACTGGTAATGCCTATCTTAAAAGGCAAACCTGAGAAACCGATGATGATCTTTGTGTATCGGAATGTGAAGATAAGCATCCTTTAGATCCACTGTAGTCATATATTGACCCTCCTGGATCAGTGGTAGGATGGTACGAATAGTTTCCATCTTGAACGACGGAACTTTGAGGAATTTGTTTAAGATCTTTAGATCCAAAATTGGTCTGAAGGTTACCTCTTTTTTGGGAACCACAAACAGATTTGAGTAAAAACCCTGTCCCTGTTCCTCCTTTGGAACTGGATGGATCACTCCCATAACTAGGAGGACTCGTACACAGTGTAAGAATGCCTCTCTCTTTATCTGGTGTGCAGATAATTGTGAAAGGTGAAATCTCCCTTTTGGGGGGGAAGCTTTGAAGTCTAGAAGATATCCCTGGGATATAATTTCCAACGCCCAGGGATCCTGAACATCTCTTGCCCACGCCTGGGCAAAGAGTGAAAGTCTGCCCCCTACTAGATCCGTTCCCGGATAGGGGGCCGTTCCTTCATGCTGTCTTAGAGGCAGCAGCAGGCTTTTTTACCTGCTTACCTTTTTTCCATGTCAGGTTGGTCTCCAGACCGACTTGGATTGAGCAAAAGTTCCCTCTTGTTTATTATTAGAGGAAGTTGATGCCGCACCTGCCTTGAAATTTTGAAAGGCACGAAAATTAGACTGTTTGGCCCTAGATTTGGACCTGTCCTGAGGAAGGGCATGACCTTTTCCTCCAGTGATATCAGCAATAATCTCCTTCAACCAGGCCCGAATAGGGTCTGCCCCTTGAAGGGAATGTTAAGTAGCTTAGATTTTGAAGTCACGTCAGCTGACCATGATCTAAGCCATAGCGCTCTGCGCGCCTGTATAGCAAAACCAGAATTCTTAGCCGTTAGTTTAGTCAAATGAACAATGGCATCAGAATAAAAGAATTGGCTAGCTTAAGTGCTCTAAGTTTGCCAAGTATGTCATCCAATGGAGTCGCTACCTGTAAAGCCTCTTCCAGAGACTCAAACCAGTACGCCGCAGCAGCAGTGACAGGGGCAATGCATGCAAGGGGCTGTAGGATAAAACCTTGTTGAATAAATATTTTCTTAAGGTAACCTCTAATTTTGTATCCATTGGATCTAAAAAAAAAAAAGCACAACTGTCCTCGACAGGGATAGTAGTACGCTTTACTAGAGTAGAAACTGCTCCCTCCACCTTAGGGACTGTCTGCCATAAGTCCCATGTGGTGGCGTCTATTGGAAACATTTTTCTAAAAATAGGAGGGGAAGAGAACGGCACACCTGGTCTATCCCATTCCTTATTAATAATTTCTGTAAACCTTTTAGGTATTTGGAAAAACATCAGTACACACCGGCACTGCAAAGTATTTATCCAGTCTACACAATTTCTCTGGCACTGCAATGGTATCACAGTCATTCAGAGCAGCTAAAACCTCCCTAAGCAACACGCGGAGGTGTTCAAGCTTAAATTTAAAAGTAGAAATATTAGAATCAGGTATCTTTCCTGAGTCATTAACATCACCCACTGACTGAAGCTCTCTTTCCTCAGCTTCTGCATATTGTGAGGCAGTATCAGACATGGTTCTTAAAGCGTCAGTATGCTCTGCATTTTGTCTCACCCCAGAGCTATCTCGCTTACCTCTAAGTTCAGGTAGTCTGGCTAATACCGCTGACAGTGTATTATCCATGACTGCCGCCATGTCTTGTAAAGTAAACGCTATGGGCGCCCTAGATGTACTTGGCGCCATTTGAGCGTGAGTCCCTTAAGCGGGAGTCAAAGGGTCTGACACGTGGGAAAGTTAGTCGGCATAACTTCCCCCTCGTCAGATTCCTCTGGTGATACATTTTTTAAAGACAGAAAATGATCTTTATTGCATAAAATGAAATCAGTAGATTTGGTACACATTCTAAGAGGGGGTTCCACCATGGCTTTTAAACATAATAAACAAGGAGTTTCTTCTATGTCAGACATGTTTATACAGAATAGCAATGAGACTAGCAAGCTTGGAAAACACTTTAAATCAAGTTAACAAGCAAATATAAAAAAACGGTACTGTGCCTTTAAGAGAAACAAATTTTGTCAGAATTTGAAAAACAGTGAAAAAATGCAGTAAATCAAACGAAATTTTTACACTGTGTATAATAGGCGAACAGAGCATTGCACCCACTTGCAAATGGATGATTAACCCCTTAGTTCAAAAAACGGATCAAAAAGACGAAATAGACGTTTTTTAACAGTCACAACCAACTGCCACATCAAGCTGTGGCCCTACCTTCCCCAATAAACAGCCAATAGAATGCAAGCTCAATCTGATTGGCTGATTGGATCAGCCAATCGGATTGAATTTGAATCTGATTGGCTGATTCAATCAGCCAATCAGATTTTTCCTACCTTAATTCCGATTGGCTGATAGAATCCTATCAGCCAATCGGAATTGAAGGGACGCCATCTTGGATGACGTCCCGTAAAGGAGCCTGCATTCGTCGGTAGTCCGTCGGTAAAGAAGGATGTTCCGCGTCGGCGGGATGAAGATTGAAGACCCGCTTGGAAGATGACATCCCCCGGATAGAAGACTTCTTCAGCGCCTCTTGGAAGATGACATCGCCCAGATGGAAGACTTCTTCAGCGCCGACTGGAGGATCACTTCATCGGATGGAAGATTTCTTCAGCGCCGCTTGGAGGATAACTTCTGCCGCTCCGGGTCTCCTCTTTGGTTCCATCGCTGCTCGGCTGAGTGAAGACGACTCAAGGTAGGATGATCTTCAGGGGATTAGTGTTAGTTTATTTTAAGGGGGGTTTGGGTTAGATTAGGGGTATGTGGGTGGTGGGTTTTAATGTTGGGGGGGTTGTATTTTTCTTTTACAGGCAAAAGAGCTTTGAACTTTTTTAATTTAGAATAGGGTAGGGCATTTTTTTATTTTGGGGGGCTTTGTTATTTTATTAGGGGGCTTAGATTAGGTGTAAGTAGCTTAAATTTGTTGTAATATTTTTTAAATGTTTGTAACTTATTTTTTTTATTTTTTGTAACTTAGCTTTTTTTATTTTGTACTTTAGTTAGTTTATGTAATTGTATTTAATTGTAGTTATTTGTAGTTAATTTATTTAATTCATTTAAAGATAGTGTAGTGTTAGGTTTAATTATAACTTAGGTTAGGATTTATTTTACAGGTAATTTTGTATTTCTTTTAGCTAGGTAGTTATTAAATAGTTAATAACTATTTAATAACTATTCTAACTAGCTAAAATAAATACAAAGTTACCTGTAAAATAAATATAAATCCTAAGATAGCTACAATGTAATTATTAATTATATTGTAGCTATCTTAGAGTTTATTTTACAGGTAAGTATTTAGTTTTAAATAGGAATAATTTATTTAAGTATAGTGTAGTGTTAGGTGTAATTGTAACTTAGGTTAGTTTTTATTTTACAGGTTAATTTCTCTTTATTTTAGCTAGGTAAGCTATTAAATAGTTAATAACTATTTAATAGCTATTGTACCTAGTTAAAATAAATTGAAAGTTACCTGTAAAATAAAAATAAATCCTAAGATAGCTACAATATAATTATTATTTATATTGTAGCTATATTAGGGTTTATTTTAAAGGTAAGTATTTAGTTTTAAATAGGATTAATTTAGTTCATAATAGAAATATTATTTAATTAATATTTAAGTTAGTGTGGTGTTAGGGTTAGTGTTAGACTTAGGTTTAGGGGTAATAATTTTATTACAGTGGCGGCGGTGTAGTGGGGGGCAGAATAGGGGTTAATAAATGTATTATAGGTGGCGACGGTGAAGGGGGGGCAGGATAGGGGTTAATAAATATAATATAGGTTGCAGCGGGTTCAGGGAGCGGCGGTTTAGGGTTTAAACTATTTATTTAGTTGTGGCGAGGTGCGGGATCAGCAGGATAGGGGTTAATAACTTTATTATAGAGGGCGACTGTATAGGGGGGGCAGGATAGGGGTTACTAGGTATAATGTAGGTGGCAGCGGTGTCTGGGAGCGGCGGTTTAGGGGTTAGTAACTTTATTTAGTTGCGGGAGGCTCCGGGGGCGCCGGTATAGGGGGTAGAACAGTATAGTATAGTGTGGGTGCTTAGTGACAGGCTAGCAAGAAAGCTGTGAAAAAGCCGAAGAGCAGCGAGATCGGATGAGTGATAACTCTCACAGTCCGCTGCTCATCACCCCGTACTTGGTGCACGGATTTTTGACAGCTTTTTTGATAACTTAGGCGAATTTTTGCAGGTCCGCAGCGGCGATGTGAGGCGAGCTTAGGCTGGCGTATTGGGCCGGCGAAGGCAGGAAAAGTAGACACGTTGATAACTAGGTCCCCTAGACTGCACTAACACGGTCAGACACAATAAAAATATGTATCACACACTTAAGGAAGATTAATGTTAGCATGGCCTGGGGCCCGGCACCCCCTGGCTCACCAGGCCTAGTCACTCCTTTCACCCCCTGATGGCGGCCCTGGGGATGTTGCTACCCAAAACAGAATGTGATTTGTAAGCGTTTTCGAGCAGTATTAAAGATGTATAATTAGGGCCAGATGATCTAAAGGTCTCTGGGTATCAAAGAATACTCGCCAGTCTTTCTATTTCCCTGGTGGAATGATTTAATAATTTATGAAAAATGTAAAATTTGCATGTGAATTACAATAGGGAATAAATCATATTAAATATGCACATGGTAAATCATAATTTTAGTACACTGGATGTTCAAAAATCACTTTGAAATTTGTACTTATAAGCATACTTGTATTTCATAAAATGGGCTGAAAATGGGTGTTCCATGGGTGTATATGAAATGATCTCTCTAATCCCAGCGTAGCTCTGTAAAGATTATCGCACTACAGATCTTGCAGTTTTTTCTCACCAACTAAAAGGTGGCAAACTGTTCTCAAAAAATGAAAAATACTTATGACCCTCATAGATAAATACATATATATGAAAATATAGGCGGTTGTATACACAGAAAGCAGCATAATGTGATTTATATTGGCGCCCCCTACTAACTGCTAATTTTGCTCTACGGTGCAAAGTGTCCCTTTCCAGCAAGCTCCATTACTTTCAATAGGAGTCATCTCGGCAGTCGCAGGGACTGACCCTTTTTAATTACGAGAATTCCACCATTTTGGGGGGCTTTGTTATTTTATTAGGGGGCTTAGATTAGGTGTAAGTAGCTTAAATTTGTTGTAATATTTTTTAAATGTTTGTAACTTATTTTTTTTATTTTTTGTAACTTAGCTTTTTTTATTTTGTACTTTAGTTAGTTTATGTAATTGTATTTAATTGTAGTTATTTGTAGTTAATTTATTTAATTCATTTAAAGATAGTGTAGTGTTAGGTTTAATTATAACTTAGGTTAGGATTTATTTTACAGGTAATTTTGTATTTCTTTTAGCTAGGTAGTTATTAAATAGTTAATAACTATTTAATAACTATTCTAACTAGCTAAAATAAATACAAAGTTACCTGTAAAATAAATATAAATCCTAAGATAGCTACAATGTAATTATTAATTATATTGTAGCTATCTTAGAGTTTATTTTACAGGTAAGTATTTAGTTTTAAATAGGAATAATTTATTTAAGTATAGTGTAGTGTTAGGTGTAATTGTAACTTAGGTTAGTTTTTATTTTACAGGTTAATTTCTCTTTATTTTAGCTAGGTAAGCTATTAAATAGTTAATAACTATTTAATAGCTATTGTACCTAGTTAAAATAAATTGAAAGTTACCTGTAAAATAAAAATAAATCCTAAGATAGCTACAATATAATTATTATTTATATTGTAGCTATATTAGGGTTTATTTTAAAGGTAAGTATTTAGTTTTAAATAGGATTAATTTAGTTCATAATAGAAATATTATTTAATTAATATTTAAGTTAGTGTGGTGTTAGGGTTAGTGTTAGACTTAGGTTTAGGGGTAATAATTTTATTACAGTGGCGGCGGTGTAGTGGGGGGCAGAATAGGGGTTAATAAATGTATTATAGGTGGCGACGGTGAAGGGGGGGCAGGATAGGGGTTAATAAATATAATATAGGTTGCAGCGGGTTCAGGGAGCGGCGGTTTAGGGTTTAAACTATTTATTTAGTTGTGGCGAGGTGCGGGATCAGCAGGATAGGGGTTAATAACTTTATTATAGAGGGCGACTGTATAGGGGGGGCAGGATAGGGGTTACTAGGTATAATGTAGGTGGCAGCGGTGTCTGGGAGCGGCGGTTTAGGGGTTAGTAACTTTATTTAGTTGCGGGAGGCTCTGGGGGCGCCGGTATAGGGGGTAGAACAGTATAGTATAGTGTGGGTGCTTAGTGACAGGCTAGCAAGAAAGCTGTGAAAAAGCCGAAGAGCAGCGAGATCGGATGAGTGATAACTCTCACAGTCCGCTGCTCATCACCCCGTACTTGGTGCACGGATTTTTGACAGCTTTTTTGATAACTTAGGCGAATTTTTGCAGGTCCGCAGCGGCGATGTGAGGCGAGCTTAGGCGGGCGTATTGGGCCGGCGAAGGCAGGAAAAGTAGACACGTTGATAACTAGGTCCCCTAGACTGCACTAACACGGTCAGACACAATAAAAATATGTATCACACACTTAAGGAAGATTAATGTTAGCATGGCCTGGGGCCCGGCACCCCCTGGCTCACCAGGCCTAGTCACTCCTTTCACCCCCTGATGGCGGCCCTGGGGATGTTGCTACCCAAAACAGAATGTGATTTGTAAGCGTTTTCGAGCAGTATTAAAGATGTATAATTAGGGCCAGATGATCTAAAGGTCTCTGGGTATCAAAGAATACTCGCCAGTCTTTCTATTTCCCTGGTGGAATGATTTAATAATTTATGAAAAATGTAAAATTTGCATGTGAATTACAATAGGGAATAAATCATATTAAATATGCACATGGTAAATCATAATTTTAGTACACTGGATGTTCAAAAATCACTTTGAAATTTGTACTTATAAGCATACTTGTATTTCATAAAATGGGCTGAAAATGGGTGTTCCATGGGTGTATATGAAATGATCTCTCTAATCCCAGCGTAGCTCTGTAAAGATTATCGCACTACAGATCTTGCAGTTTTTTCTCACCAACTAAAAGGTGGCAAACTGTTCTCAAAAAATGAAAAATACTTATGACCCTCATAGATAAATACATATATATGAAAATATAGGCGGTTGTATACACAGAAAGCAGCATAATGTGATTTATATTGGCGCCCCCTACTAACTGCTAATTTTGCTCTACGGTGCAAAGTGTCCCTTTCCAGCAAGCTCCATTACTTTCAATAGGAGTCATCTCGGCAGTCGCAGGGACTGACCCTTTTTAATTACGAGAATTCCACCAGGGCAGCCATTACGAAGGTCGGCGAGAAAAAAACACGTCTGAAATTGTGAGGTTTAGATCATCGGGCCCTAAGTCTTATCAGAAATATAAAAAATAGGATTTATATGTGTGATAAACTAATGTCTTCATATTCAAAGCAACCTGAAAATGTTCCATGCTAGACCCAAGTCTCTCCCCTGAGTTACTGCTGGGCTAATTCTCTTCCTCCCAAATGGCTTATAGCTGCGTATAGTTAAAGGGACTTTATACTATAACATTTACTCTACTTTAATGTCCTCACAATGATTTATTGTACCTATTGGAGTGTATTAAATTGTCTTTGAAATAGCTGCTATACTAACATTTCAAAACTACAGTATAGAAAAAAAACAAGGCAGCAGAATAAATCAACCTCCCAGTGGCTGATGGGAGAGAGAGAGGAGTACTTTTAAACAAAATGCCCAGAGCATGTATATTGGATGTATCACATTTTTTTTTTTTTTACATAAGATACATTTATATTGAATTTACTGTATTTAGGAAAAAAAACAATATACTTTTTCTTTTTCATGCATTCCTTGAAAAGTGGCATGAAGAATCATGTTAACACAGATGCAAATTAAAGAGTCTGTCACTTACAGGGTTAAGCATCACTGTTGTTCTATATCTATGCACCTGTGTGTTTTTAGGGATATTACATCTTATGGGAAAGCAGGCGTGTGCTCACTTATTCATCATTATTTACCAAGTTGATGTTTGATCAATGGCTTTAATAATAAAGCTAACATGACATGTGTGAAAGATGTTACTTGGTTCAATTCAGTTACTTGTGAACACCTTTAATATACTTTACAGATTGCAATCTTGCCAACTCTCAAATGTGATCTAATGACAATGCAAAGTATAGGACACCGCAGTGACCGGAAAGGAACCTGAACACTTAAGGCAGATAAACCTGCATTAAAGAACATAATTTATGTAAGAACTTAACTGATAAATTCATTTCTTTCATATTGGCAAGAGTCCATGAGCTAGTGACGTATGGGATATACAATCCTACCAGGAGGGGCAAAGTTTCCCAAACCTCAAAATGCCTATAAATACACCTCTCACCACACCCGCAATTCAGTTTAACGAATAGCCAAGAAGTGGGGTGATAAAGAAAGGAGTAAAAAGCATCAACAAAGGAATTTGGAAATAATTGTGCTTTATACAAAAAAAATCATAACCACCATAAAAAAGGGGGTGGGCCTCATGGACTCTTGCCAATATGAAAGAAATGAATTTATCAGGTAAGTTCTTACATAAATTATGTTTTCTTTCATGTAATTGGCAAGAGTGCATGAGCTAGTGACGTATGGGATAGCAATACCCAAGATGTGGAACTCCACGCAAGAGTCACTAGAGAGGGAGGGATAAAAATAAAAACAGCCATTTTCCGCTGAAAAAAATAATCCACAACCCAAAATATAAGTTAATTCTAATAAATGTGAGGAAAAAACTTAAATCAACAGCAGAAAAATCAAACTGAAAGCACTGCCTGAAGAACTTTTCTACCAAAAACTGCTTCCGAAGAAGCAAATACATCAAAATGGTAGAATTTATAAAATGTATGCAAAGAAGACCAAGTAGCAGCTTTGCAAATCTGATCAACTGAAGCTTCGTTCTTAAAAGCCCAGGAAGTGGAAATTGATCTAGTAGAATGAGCTGTAATTCTCTGAGGCGGGGCTTTACACGACTCCAAATAGGCTTGATGAATCAAAAGTTTGAACCACAAAGCCAAGGAAACAGCAGAAGCCTTCTGACCTTTCCTGGAACCAGAAAAGATAACAAATAGACTAGAAGTCTTCCTGAAATTTTTAGTAGCTTCAACATAATATTTCAAAGCTCTCACCACATCCAAAGAATGTAAGGATCTTTCCAAAGAATTCTTAGGATTAGGACACAAAGAAGGGACAACAATTTCTCTACTAATGTTGCTAGAATTTACAACCTTAGGTAGAAATTTAAATGAAGTCCGCAAAACTGCCTTATCCTGATGAAAAATCAAAAACGGTGATTCACAAGAGAGAGCGGATAATTCAGAAGCTCTTCTAGCAGAAGAGATGGCCAAAAGAAACAACATTTTCCAAGAAAGTAGTTTAATATCTAAAGAATGCATAGGCTCAAACGGAGGAGCCTGCAAAGCCTTCAAAACCAAATTTAGACTCCAAGGAGGAGAGATTGACTTAATGGCAGGCTTGATACGAACCAAAGCCTGCACAAAACAATGAATATCAGGAAGTTTAGCAATCTTTCTATGAAATAAAACAGAAAGAGCAGAGATTTGTCCTTTCAAGGAACTTGCAGACAAACCTTTATCCAAACCATCCTGAAGAAACTGTAAAATTCTAGGAATTCTAAAAGAATGCCAAGAGAATTTATGAGAAGAACACCATGAAATGTAAGTCTTCCAAACTCAATAATAAATCTTTCTAGAAACAGATTTACGAGCCTGTAACATAGTATTAATCACTGAGTCAGAGAAACCTCTATGACTAAGCACTAAGCGTTCAATTTCCATACCTTCAAATTTAATGATTTGAGATCCTGATGGAAAAATGGACCTTGAGATAGAAGGTCTGGCCTTAATGGAAGTGGCCAAGGTTGGCAACTGGACATCCGAACAAGATCCGCATACCAAAACCTGTGAGGCCATGCTGGGGCCACCAGCATCACAAACGATTGCTCCATGATGATTTTGGAGATCACTCTTGGAAGAAGAACTAGAGGTGGGAAAATATAAGCAAGTTGATAACACCAAGGAAGTGTCAATGCATCCACTGCTTCCGCCTGAGGATCCCTGGACCTGGACAGGTACCTGGGAAGTTTTTCGTTTAGATGAGATGCCATCAGATCTATTTCTGGAAGCCCCCACATCTGAACAATTTGAGAAAACACATCTGGGTGGAGAGACCATTCTCCCGGATGTAAAGTCTGACGACTGAGGTAATCCGCTTCCCAATTGTCTATACCTGGGATATGAACCGCAGAAATTAGACAGGAGCTGGATTCCGCCCAAACAAGTATCCAAGATACTTCTTTCATAGCTTGAGGACTGTGAGTCCCACCCTGATGATTGACATATGCCACAGTTGTGATATTGTCTGTCTGAAAACAAATGAACGGTTCTCTCTTCAACAGAGGCCAAGACTGAAGGGCTCTGAAAATCGCACGGAGTTCCAAAATATTGATTGGTAATATCGCCTCTTGAGATTTCCAAACCCCTTGTGCTGTCAGAGATCCTCAAACAGCTCCCCAACCTGAAAGATTTGCATCTGTTGTGATCACAGTCCAGGTTGGACGAATGAAAGAGGCCCCTAAAATTATACGATGGTGATCTAACCACCAAGTCAGAGAAAGTGGAACATTGGGATTTTAGGATATTAATTGTGATATCCTTGTATAATCCCTGCACCATTGGTTCAGCATACAAAGCTGGAGAGGTCTCATATGAAAACGAGCAAAGGGGATTGCGTCCGATGCTGCAGTCATGAGACTTAAAACTTCCATGCACATAGCTACTGAAGGGAATGATTGAGACTGAAGGTTCCGACAGGCTGCAACCAATTTCAAACATCTCTTGTCTGTTAGAGACAAAGTCATGGACACTGAAACTATCTGGAAACCTAAAAAGGTTACCTTTGTCTGAGGAATCAAAGAACTTTTTGGTAAATTGATCCTCCAACCATGTCTTCGAAAAAACAACACTAGTTGATTTGTGTGAGATTCTGCAGAACGTTAAACTGAGCGAGTACCAAGATATCTTCCAAATAAGGAAATACGGCAATACCCCGCTCTATGATTACAGAGAGTAGGGCACCTGCAACCTTTGAAAAGATTCTTGGAGCTGTCGCTAGGCCAAAAGGAAGAGCAACAAATTAGTAATGCTTGTCTAGAAAAGAGAATCTCAGGAACTGATAGTGATCTGGATGAATCGGAATATGAAGATATGCATCCTGTAAGTCTATTGTGGACATATAATGCCCTTGCTGAACAAAAGGCAGAATAGTCCTTATAGTCACCATTTTGAAAGTTGGTACTCTTACATATCGATTCAAAATCTTTAGATCCAAAACTGGTCTTTCTTTGGGACAATGAATAGATTTGAATAAAACCCCAGACCCTGTTCCTGAAACGGAACTGGCATGATTACCCCTGATAACTCTCTGAAACACACTTCAGGAGAGCCTGAGCCTTTACTGGGTTTGCTGGAATGCATGAGAGACAAAATCTTCTAACAGGCAGTCTTACTCTGAATCCTATTCTGTACCCTGAGAGACAATACTCTGAATCCAATGATTTTGGACCGAATTGATCCAAACATCTTTGAAAATTTTAATCTGCCCCCCTACCAGCTAAGCTGGAATGAGGGCCTCACCTTCATGCGGACTTGGGGGCTGGTTTTGATCTCTTAAATGGCTTGGATTTATTCCAATTTGAAGAAGGCTTCCAATTGGAAGCAGATTCCTCAGGGGAAGGATTAGGTTTCTATTCCTTATTTTGTCGAAAGGAACGAAAACGGTTAGAAGCTTTAGATTTACCCTTAGGTCTTTTATCCTGAGGCAAAAAAAAAACTCCCTTCCCCCCAGTGACAGTTGAAATTATTTAATCCAACTGAGAACCAAATAATTTATTACCTTGAAAAGAAATAGATAGCAATCTGGACTTAGAAGTCATATTAGCATTCCATGATTTGAGCCACAAAGCTCTTCTAGCTAAAATAGCTAAAGACATAGATTTAACATCAATTTTGATCATATCAAAAATGGCATCACAAATTAAATTATTAGCATGTCAATCAACTTAACAAAGCTAGACAAATCATGATCCGATACTTGTTGTGCTAAAGTTTCCAACCAAAAAGTTGAAGCAGCTGCAACATCAGACAAAGAAATTGCAGGCCTAAGAAGATGACCTGAATATAAATAAGCTTTCCTTAGATAAGACTCAAGTTTCCTATCTAAAGAATATTTAAAAGAAGTACTATCTTCCATAGGAATAGTAGTACGTTTAGCAAGAGTAGAAATAGCCCCATCAACTTTGGGGATCTTTTCCCAAAACTCCAATCTAACTGCTGGCAAAGGATACAATGTTTTAAACCTTGAAGAAGGAATAAAAGAAGTACCAGGTATATTCCATTCTTTAGAAATCATATCAGAAATAGCATCAGGAACTGAAAAAAACCTCTGGAATAACCACAGGAGGTTTATAAACAGAATTTAAACCTTTACTAGTTTTAATATCAAGAGGACTAGTTTCCTCCATATCTAATTAAATCAACACTTCTTTTAACAAAGAACGAATATACTCCATTTTAAATAAATAAGAGGATTTGGCAGTGTCAATATCTGAGGCAGGATCTTCTGAACCAGATAGATCCTCATCAGAGAAGGATAATTCAGTATGTTGTAGGTCATTTGAAATTTTATCAACCTTATAAGAAGTTTTAAAAGACCTTTTACGTTTATTAGAAGGCGGAATGGCAGACAAAGCCTTCTGAATAGAATCAGCAATAAATTCTTTTAAATTCACAGGTATATCTTGTGCATTAGATGTTGAGGGAACAGCAACAGGTAATGAACTACTACTGATATATACATTCTCTGCATGTAAAAGTTTATCATGACAACTATTACAAACCACAGCTGGAGGTAATACCCCCACTAGTTTACAACAAATGCACTTAGCTTTGGTAGAACTGTTATCAGGCCGCAGGGTTCCATCAGTGATTTCTGAGACAGGATCAGATTGAGACATCTTGCAAATGTAAGAGAAAAAAAACAACAACATATAAAGCAAAATTATCAATTTCCTTATATGGCAGTTTCAGGAATGGGAAAAAATGCAAACAGCATAGCCTCTGACATAGAAAAAAGGCAGGAGGCAAATAGAAATGGGGTCTTAAATAAAGAAAATATTTGGCACCAAGTATGACGCACAACAAAAATATTTTTTTGGGCGCCAAAAACAACACACTTGCGTCATAGATGACGCAAAGGTCTCGGCATCAACTAAGACACCGGAAATGAAGAATTTGCGTCAATGAACGTAACTTTGCGCCAAAAAAATCTCGCACCAAGAATGACACAATAAACTCTGGCATTTTGCGCCTTCGCGAGCCTAATTCTGCCCGCGAATTTAAAAGACAGTCAATTGGAAAAAGAGACTATACCCCAGGTAACAATTTTTTTTTTCTCATAAAAAAAAGCATTTTCCAGATATGAAACTGACAGTCTGCAAAAGGAAACATACTGAAAACCTGAATCATGGCAAATATAAGTACAATATATATATTTAGAACTTTATATAAATACATAAAGTGCCAAACCATAGCTGATAATGTCTTAAGTAATGAAAAAATACTTACCAAAAAAGACACCCATCCACATATAGCAGATAGCCAGACCAGTACTGAAACGGTTATCAGTAGAGGTAATGGAATATGAGAGTATATCGTTGATCTGAAAAGGAAGGTAGGAGATGAATCTCTACAACCAATAACAGAGAACCTATGAAATAGATCCCCGTGAGGAAAACCATTGCATTCAATAGGTGATAGTCCCTTCACATCCCTCTGACATTCACTGTACTCTGAGAGGAATCGAGCTTCAAAATGCTGAGAAGCGCATATCATTGTAGAAATCTTAGCACAAACTTACTTCACCACCTCCATGGGAGGCAAAATTTGTAAAACTGAATTGTGGGTGTGGTGAGGGGTGTATTTATAGGCATTTTGAGGTTTGGGAAACTTTGCCCTTCCTGGTAGGATTGTATATCCGATACATCACTAGCTCATGGACTCTTGCCAATTGCATGAATGAAATTGTATTTTCGTTTTACAAAGTAAATTAATTCCCTAATAACAGGTGCTATCCTCAGGGCCGTCTTTAACACAGGGCAAAAGGTGCAGCTACCCAGGGCCCTGTCTTTGTTTCTTTGTTGAGGGGCCCAAGAGTAAAAAAACTTTTTTTTTTGTTTATGCCACACTGCTGATGTCATGTGACATGGGACACACACAAAGTCAGTCCTAATACTGTCACAGTCAAAATTTATCTGCTTATATTTATTTGTGAGAAACTGTGCCAGACCGTGCCGGTGTCATGTGACATGCCAAGCTAGTGCCATGTGCTGTTTTAGATGTGTACTGTGCAGCACTGAATGTTAAGCCCTAACTCGGCATCCAGCCAATCCCACTGCATCAGAAAAGGTCCTGTTGGGGTTACCACTGTTACCAGGTAACTGCTCTGGTGGTGGGGATTGTTTCTGGGTAGGGCTGACTGTAGGCGCATGCAGCAGAAAGCTGGAGCGACAGGCACGTGAAGATTTGAGCATCTGTGCAGCTGCACACACTGCTCTCTTCAGTCTTGAGGCTGTGTGACTCGTCTCACACTGTATCCAAGCAGCCTTGGGCAGACAGCATCCAGTCTGTTGGTCCCCTTAGCCCTGCTCTTCCTGCTTAGGCCCTAAGATCAACTAACTAAAGTTTGTTAGGGGAACAGTGCTTTGTAGAAAGGTGTCAGTGGGAAGAATAAGTGAGTGCACACACGCCCCTCCCACATGCAGCATTGTCTAGTGCAGGGTGAGAGGGAACTTGTTCCTAGCAAAGAAGTGACATGTGCTGTTGTGGCTGATGTATAGTGTCATGCTGATACTTCACACATTAAGGTAAGGTTTATTTTTATAGGTTTTTTCTCTCTGTCTCAGATTTTACAGCTTTCCATAATAGTTCTACTGTTCCAGTCAGTAAACTTATATTTGATTGCACCTCAATGCTTCCTCCTCAGTCTTTACCTTGCTTTCCTCCTTTTGGCTGCCCTAAATCTCTTTAACCAGCTAACCTCACACCAGAATCACATTCAAAAGCATATTAAATTAATACACAGTGGAGGAATTTATATATTTATTTACTTATTGGTACTGCTTAGGTCCAGTTTCACATATTGCAATTTATTTCATTTTTTTTAATTGATTAGCCCAGCAGTGGTTGATCCACTGTTGGGCTAATAATGAAAAAAAAATTTATAAAAATGTATTTAGTTGTTTTTGGAATGTTGGGGTAGAGAGCGAAATTGCAAGAGGGGGCAAGAAAATGTTTGCTCAGGGTCCAGTCAATATTAAAGACGGCCCTGGCAATCCTTTCAATAAATGCAACACTCGCAGCAAATGTGCAAGAGAATGATAAGATACCAGTAGGGTCAATTCAAATTTTGGATGTTATCTCATGGATAAATACAGTCTATGGGACATTGAAGAGAAATGAAACAGTACTTCTTTAGTAAAAACACATATGCTAAATCAAAGTAATCATAAAAAGAAACTGATTATGTTAAAAACAGCAATCAATTTATTTGTTTTCTTGAAAAATGAACATTTAGACATTCTCACTGTGGCCCCTGCCATCAGGAAGATAAGAGATCTGACATGTTGGTAACAATATGCATTCTGTTTTTTTCTGAGCATGGGCAAAACTGCCTGTTTCTCATGCATTCACTAAACACTAAGTGTCACTGAAAATCTAAGTTTTTCGCTAGCGAAATGCTTTTTGCGCTTCTCGATATCTGCTCATATTACAAGTTGAAAAAAACATTTTTTGCTAGCGGTAGCCAAAGAAGTGTAAAAATCGGGTGCATGTGTTACTGAAATTCTATTGGCTATTAAAATCAGCCAATAGGATTTCAGTAACTCTCACCCTATTGGCTGATTTGAATTTCAAAAATCATATCAGTCAATAGGAATGCAAGGGACGCCATTTTGAAAAGGCTCCCTTGCATTGAAGATTCAGTATACAGCGGCGACCATATTAAGAGGACGCTCCGTGCCGGATGTCTTGAATGATGAACCCGCTCTGCCGGGATAAAAAAAGAAAATTTATGCTTACCTGATAAATTTGTTTCTTTTTAGACACGATGAGTCCACGGATCATCTTCATTACTTATGGGATATTCACCTCCTGGTCAGCAGGAGGAGGCAAAGAGAACCACAGCAGAGCTGTTAAATAGCTCCACCCTTCCCTCCCACTCCAGTAATTCGACCGAAGTTAGGAATAGAAAGGAAAAGCCAAGGTGCAGAGGTGTCTGAAGTTTTTAATAACCAACAACCTGTCTAAAAGAACAGGGCGGGCCGTGGACTCATCGTGTCTAAAAAGAAACAAATTTATCAGGTAAGCATAAATTTTCTTTTCTTTTTAAAGACACGATGAGTCTGCGGATCATCTTCATTACTTATGGGCTACAATACCCAAACTAGAGGACACAGATGATACGGGAGGGACAAGACAGGGAACCTAAACGGAAGGCCCCACTGCTTGAAGAACCTTTCTCCCAAAAGCAGCCTCAGCTGAGGCAAACGTATCAAATTTATAGAATTTCGAAAAAGTGTGAAGAGAGGACAAAGTTGCAGCTTTGTAAATCTGTTCCATGGAAGCTTCATTTTTGAATGCCCATGAGGAAGCAACAGCCCTAGTGGAATGAGCCGTAACCCTCTCAGGAGGCTGCTGTCCAGCAGTCTCATATGTAAAACGGATGATACTCCTCAGCCAAAAAGAAAGAGAGGTAGCTGTAGCTTTCTGACCTCTACGTTTCCCAGAGAAAATTACAAACAAAGAAGAGGACTGCCGAAAAGCCTTAGTCGCTTGTAAATAAAATTTTAAAGCACGGACGATGTCCAAATTGTGTAGAAGATGTTCTTTCTGAGAAGGATTAGGACACAAGGAAGGAACAACAATTTCCTGATTAATGTTCCTGTCTGAAACAACCTTAGGAAGGAAACCTAGTTTAGTACGTAAAACTACCTTATCTGAATGGAAAATAAGGTAAGGCAAAGCGTATTGCAACGCCGAGAGCTCAGATACTCTACGAGCTGAAGAAATAGCAACAAGAAATAAAACTTCCCAAGATAACAACTTAATATCTAAGGAATGCATAGGCTCAAACGGAGCCCCTTGAAGAACTTTGAGAACTAAATTCAAACTCCATGGAGGAGTAACTGGTTTGAACACAGGCCTGATCCTAACCAGGGCCTGACAAAATGATTGTACATCTGGGACCTCTGCCAGGTGTTTGTGTAACAAAACAGATAAGGCAGAGATTTGACCCTTTAGGGAACTTGTCGATAAACCCTTCTCCAAACCTTCTTGGAGAAAAGACAAAATTCTGGGAATCCTAACTCTACTCCATGAGTAGCCCTTGGATTCACACCAATAGAGATATTTATGCCATATCTTATGGTAAATCTTTCTAGTTACAGGCTTACGAGCCTGAATCATGGTCTCTATGACCGAGTCAGAAAAGCCCCGCTTGGATAAAATTAAGCGTTCAATCTCCAAGCAGTCAGCTTCAGAGAAACTAGATTTGGGTGAAGGAAGGGCCCTTGAATTAGAAGGTCCTTCCTCAACGGAAGTCTCCAAGGTGGCAGAGATGACATGTCCACCAGATCTGCATACCAAATCCTGCAAGGCCAAGCAGGTGCAATGAGGATCACCGATGCCCTCTCCTGCTTGATTCGAGCAATGACCCGAGGAAGAAGGCGCAAACGGAGGAAATAGGTATGCAAGGCTGAAGGACCAAGGAACTGCCAGAGCATCTATCAGTTCCGCCTGGGGATCCCTGGACCTCGACCCGTATCTCGGAAGCTTGGCATTCTGACGAGAGGCCATGAGATCTGACTCCGGCCGACTCCATTTGAGAATCAGGTTGGAGAACACTTCTGGCTGGAGTTCCCACTCTCCCGGATGGAAAGTGTGCCTGCTCAGAAAGTCCGCCTCCCAGCTGTCCACCCCTGGGATATGGATCGCCAACAGATAGCAAGAATGGGTCTCCGCCCACCGGATAATCTTGGCTACCTCGGTCATCACTAAGGAACTCCTCGTTCCTCCCTGATGATTGATGTAAGCCACTGACGTTATGTTGTCCGACTGGAATCTGATAAACTGGGCCGAAGCCAACTGAGGCCAGGCCAGAAGAGCATTGAAAATCGCTCCTAGTTCCAGGATGTTTATAGGAAGAACAGACTCCACCTGAGTCCCCACTCCCTGAGCCTTTAGGGAACCCCAACAGCTCCCCACCCTAGAAGGCTGGCGTCTGTCACAATCACCCAGGACGGTCTGCGAAAACAGGTTCCCTGGGATAGATGATCCAGAGACAACCACCACTGAAGTGAGTCCCTCGTCTCCTGTTCCAGGGTTATTCGAGGAGACAAGTCTGCATAATCTCCATTCCACTGCCTGAACATGTTTAACTGCAGAGGCCTGAGGTGGAACCAATCAAACGGGATGATGTCCATTGCCGCCACCATCAGTCCGATTACTTCCATGCACTGAGCCACTGAAAGCCGAGGAGTGGACTGAAGGGCTCGACAGGTATCTAGAATCTTTGATTTCCTGACTTCTGTCAGAAAAATCCTCATAGATATAGAATCGATTAGAGTTCCCAAAAAAGTCACCCTTGTCTTCGGGATTAAGGAACTCTTTTCCAGATTTACCTTCCACCCGTGAGTTCTCAGGAAGGATAGCACAACGTCGGTATGAGATCTTGCTTGTTGATAAGATGGCGCCTGGATTAGAATATCTTTCAGATAAGGCGCCACCACAATGCCCCATGGTCTTAGAACCGCCAGAAGAGACCCCAGAACTTTTGTGAAAACTCTGGGTGCCGTGGCCAGACTGAAAGGAAGAGCCACGAACTTAAAGTGTTTGTCCAGAAAGGCAAACCTCAGGAACCTATGATGATCTCTGTGGATAGGAACATGTAGATATGCATCCTTTAAATCCACTGTCGTCATAAATTGACCCTCCTGGATCAATGGAAGAATGGTATGAATAGTTTCCATCTTGAGTGACAGAACCCTGAGAAACTTGTTTAGACTCTTGAGGTCTAAGATAGGTCTGAAGGTTCCCTCCTTTTTGGGAACCACAAACATATTTGAATAAAAACCCTGCCCCTGTTCCTGTACTGGAACGGGAACAATCACTCCCAGGGAGGAGAGGTCTCTTACACAATGTAAGAACGCCTCTTTTTTTATCTGGTTTAAAGATAATCTTGAAAGAAGAAATCTTCCTCGGGGAGGAAAATATTTGAACTCCAGTTTGTATCCCTGAGAAACTATTTCTATTGCCCAGGGATCCTGAAGGTCCCGAATCCAAGCCTGAACGAAGAAGGAAAGTCTGCCCCTACCAGATCCGGATTGGGGGCATGCCCTTCATGCTGTTTTGGATTCAACAGCAAGCTTTTTGGATTGTTTACCCTTGTTCCAAGACTGGTTGGGTCTCCAAGTAGGCTTAGATTGTTCTGGTTTAGAGGAGGAAGAGAAAGAATTTCCCTTGAAATTTCGAAAGGAACGAAATTTACTCTGTCGTCCTTTCTGTTTGTTTCTCTTATCCTGAGGAAGGAGATGACCCTTACCTCCCGTGATATCAGAGATAATTTCTGTCAGGCCAAGTCCAAACAAGGTCTTCCCCTTGTAAGGAATTGCTAGAAGCTTAGACTTAGATGACACGTCCGCAGACCAAGGTTTTAACCATAAGGCTCTGCGGGCTAGGACAGAGAACCCTGAACTCTTAGCTGCCAATTTAGTAATTTGCAGAGAAGCATCCGTAATAAAAGCATTAGCTAACTTCAGAGCTTTAATCCTATCTTGGATCTCCTCTAAGAAAGTCTCAGTCTTGAGAGACTCGGGCAGAGCATCAAACCAATAAGCGGCTGCACTAGTGACAGTAGCAATGCACGCAGCCGGCTGCAATAACAGACCTTGGTGAACATAAACCTTTTTAAGTAGACTCTCCAACTTCTTGTCCATGGGATCTTTAAAAGCACAACTATCCTCAATGGGAATAGTAGTTTGCTTGGCTAAGGTAGAAATAGCCCCTTCCACCTTAGGAACCATTTGCCAAGCTTCCCTGACAGCGTCAGCTATAGGAAACATCTTTTTGAAAATAGGAGATGGAGAGAAGGGAATATCTGGTCTCTCCCATTCCTTAGAAACAATCTCCGAAGCTCGCTTAGGAACTGGAAAAACATCTGAGTAAGAAGGAACTTCGAAATATCATTCCAATTTACTCGACTTCGCAGGAGCGACCACTACTGTGGAATCACAGTCGTCTAAAGTAACCAAAACCTCCCTGAGTAACAGGCGGAGGTGTTCTAGTTTAAACCTGAAAGAGACAACCTCTGAATCAGTCAAAGACAATGAAATCTGAATCTGAAATTTCGCCTTCTGATAGAACCTCTATACCCTCCATCTCAGTTCCCTGGGAGGGTACATCCGAGATTGCCACCATGGCATCAGAAACCTCACTGATAACATGATTGTCTTTCCTCTTACGTTTGCCTTGTAGCATAGGAAAAGCAGACAACGCATCAGAAATAGTAGAAGACATAAGCGCAGCTATGTCTTTTAAGGTAACTCCAGCAGGCGCTAGAGCAGAAGTACAGGGCACTGCTTGTGCGGGCGTTAAAGTTTGGGACGTTTGGGGAGAAAGCTGCAACATACTCTGAATCTCGTCATTAGACTCCTGAGAAGCATCCGCTTTTGAAAAATTTTGTTCATGAAAAATCTTTTCTCTATAACTTAAAGCCCTCTCAATACATGAGGGACAAAAAGGAATTGGTGGTTCCACATTGGCATCCAAACACATGGAACAAGTAACATTTTGCACAGCTCCTATGTCCATGTTGAAGCACATTAGAATAACAAAGTAATAAAACTTTACCTTTACACAAAAAAATCTTATTACAATAAACTGTTACTGGCCCTTTAAAATTTAAAAATAAACATTTTTACTGCAGGGAGAAAAAAATGTGTCCCAAAATAAACAACAGAATTTAAACAGATCAATTTAACTCAAATAATTTTGAAATGTCTGAAAAAGATACTGTGACTTTAAATTTTAAACAGAAAACTATTTTACTGTCTGCAGAGAAAAAACGTATCCTCCGTTAAGTAAAATAAAATTCAGACACCACTTTGCCTCAGCAGCTCTGCTGAGGCGCCTACCTGCCAACCGGTTCCACTGCTATATCCCCAGCAATGCAGATGATAAGGGCTCTATAGCGCTAAAAAAACGCTTGCTCTAATGAAAAGACTATGCAGTTCTAGTGCGATGCTGATTCTCTCTCAACTGACACACAGCTAACCCAGAACAGCTCTGTGCACCATAACAAGGCTGAAAACTGCACAGCGTAATTAGCAAGCACGCAAAAACAATAGCCCCGCCCATCGTGGGCGTTAGTCAATACACAGAACCCGACCGGCTTCACTTAGTTAAAATAAAAACGATAGTGAAAAATTAAGCTTAACTCCCAGCCCCAGTGCCTGTACTTAAGCTGTCAAAAAAACAACCCTCCATACACAGAGAGCATGATGTCCCAACATAAAGAGCCCCATATTTCTGAGCCTTATGTGTTAAATGTGTCTTATTAAAGTGCCCACTTTCCTCTGAGTCTTTGTTTTATCCTCCCAGAATAAAATGTTAGCACTTACATTAATGCTGTCCGACAGCAGGACAGTCCAGCAGGTTTAAGAGGTCCTCTCCCTCCCATAGCCCTGTGGAAAATGATAAAGCCTGAGTTAAGTGTGCTTAGGCCATCAGGATTAGGGCAGCATAAATGTATGGGAGGCGCAGTGAGAATTATGTCCCACCAGTTCCCATTGCTCTAAAGCCACCAAAAGCTCTACTGAAGAGACTGGTATGGACTACGGCTATACCCTAGAACAAAGCAGCACAATCTTGCACTACTTTAAAAATAATAAACTCTTGATTGAAAAATCTTTTCTAACACCTAACTTTACCTCTTCCTAGCACTAACGTGGGCAAAGAGAATGACTGGAGTGGGAGGGAAGGGAGGAGCTATTTAACAGCTCTGCTGTGGTGCTCTTTGCCTCCTCCTGCTGACCAGGAGGTGAATATCCCATAAGTAATGAAGATGATCCGTGGACTCATCGTGTCTTTAAAAAGAAAAGAAGTTCCTGCCTGGATGAAGATAGAAGATCCTGCCTGGATGAAGATAGAAGACGCCGCCTGGATGGATGAAGACCTCGCCGCCTGGATGTCCAGACTTCAAAAACTGTAAGTGGATCGTCTGGGGTTAGTGTTAACTTTTTTTGGGTGTTTTTTTTTTAGATTAGGGTTTTGGGCTTTCTTAAAAGAGCTAAATGCCCTTTTCAGGGCAATGAAAGGGAGCTGAATGCCCTTTTAAGGGCAATGCCCATACAAATGCCCTTTTTTAGGTGGTGGGTTTTACTGTTGGGCGATCTTTGTATTTTTTTTACAGGATTTAGCTGATTTCTTTAGGGCAATGACCTACAAAAGGCCCTTTTAATGGCTATTGGTAGTTTATTGTAGGCTAGGGTTTTTTTTTATTTTGGGGGTTTGTTTTTTTATAGGGCTATTAGATTAGGTGTAATTGTTTTTATTTTCGATAATTTAGTTTGTTATTTTTCATAATTTTGTATTTGTTATTTTTATAATTTAGTGTTATATATTTTTTGTAATTTAGTATTTTTTATTTTTTGTAAATTTAGATTAAAAATTTTTTAGTAGTGTTTTTTTAATGTGTAATTTAGTTTATTTAATTTGTAGTTATTTTAATTTTAGTATAATAGTAATGTTAGTTTAATATATAGTTTAAACTTAGTTTTTTTTAAGTTCACAGGTAAGTTTTAATTTATTTTAAGATAGGGATCTTGTAATTTTAATTTAAGTTAGGGGGTTGTTAGGTTTAGGGGTTAATAGTTTAATTTAGTTTTTTGCGATATGGGGGCTGGCGGTTAAGGGGTTAATAGGTTTATTTAGTGGCGGTGATGTGGGAGGCCAGAGGTTTAGGGGTGAATAACTTTATTTAGTGGCAGCAATGTCGGGGAGCGGTGGAATAGGGGTTATTAACTTTATTTAGGTAGCAGCTATGTCAGGGAGTGGCGGAATAGGGGTTAATAACTTTATTATAGCGGTGGCGATATCGGGAGCAGCAGATTAGGGGTTAATAAATTTATTTCTGTGTCGGCGATGTTGGGAGTGGCAGATTAGGGGTTAATAACTTTATTTAGGTGTCGGCGATGTCAGGGGCAGCAGATTAGGAGTGTTTAGACGTGGGGTTTATGTCAGGGTGTTAGGTTTAAACATAACTTTTTTTACCATAGACATCAATGTAGTTGCATTACGGTGATCGCCATTCTGTACTTCAGGTGTTAGTTTTTTCTAACACACTCTCCCCATTGATGTTTATGGGGAAAGCATACACGAGCCCGTATTCTCATCCCTTGGATTTTGTGCGGTATGGAGCTCATCGCAACCATATCGCACGCACAAGGCGGCTTTTCAAAAATTTGCAATGGCAGCGCTATGGAGGGTGAAATAACGCAACTTTTGTTGCGTTCGTTTTGCACCCTCTATAGCGCAAAACTTGTAATCTAGGTGTTTATTTAGTGTTTGCGATGAGGGGGTGGCAGTTTAGGGGTTCATAGTTTATTCAGTTTGCGATGTGGGGGATGGCGGTTTAGGGGTTAGGGGTTAACAGTTTTATTGTTGTGTTTGTGATGTGGGGGGATGGTGGTTTAAGGGTTAATACTTTTATTTAGGGTTGGCAATGTGGGGGGATTGAGGTTTAAGGGTCAATAGTGTTGTTTATGAGAGTAAGTGTACTTTGTAAGGTATATTTGTTGTGTTTTTTTAAACTTTTTAGTTTCGGAAAACAGTTTACCAGAGCTCTTAGATCGCGGTATGGATTTTAGTGGAAAAGACTATTGTGCTAGCTCAATTGCGATTTCTCCCGACTTGTAATATCAGCGGGAGAAAAATGGATCGCAAAATCGCGATTGCGCTAGCGCAAAGTCCTTAGGCCTCACTTGTAATCTCGCCCTAAGCCAGCTCATGATACTGTAGAAGTTTTATGACATCAAGCTAGATATTCCTTCCTGTAGATAGCCAAACCCCTTTGTAGGGCTGTGGCAGGAAGTAATGAACACTGCACAGATTAAGTTTTTTTTGGTTTTTTTTAAATATTATTTCCGAAATCCAGAAGTGGGTTGTGTGTAAAACTTGCCTATCATCTGTTGCATCACTCATTCATTCCAAACTGCCTCTGGACGCAACATCTGCACAAGAACTGTGCGCCAGGAACTTCATGAAACGGGTTTCCATGGCTGAGCAGCTGTACACAATCCTCACATCAACATGCACAATGTCCTGAGGGTTGAGCATGTAGTATGTTGTGGAATTCTGGGAAAACCTCTAAAATTTCAGTTACATGTCCATTAGACTAGAAGGAGCCATAAAGCTTGCTAGAGAATTGACTGATATTGTGAGTGATTAAAACGAATAATACTACAAATAGATTTTAATCAACTTCATTTTTTGGAAGCTACAGGTTAGATAAAGTATGTTAATTGCTACTATTGTGAGATGTTCTAGTAATCAAGGTGTCTGGCCCAAATTTAGTGATATCTGCATCAGGATGGTTTGCCATATTACAAAATATAGACAATTTACTAAACAAACAGCGAGGGAGTATAGCTGAAAGAATTGCTAATGGACTTTAATTCCCAAACAAAGAAAGATTTAATCTTCAAGTTCTCTGGGTAACAAAAATGATGAAAACTACCTATATAAATATACTTCTGTGCCAACAGAAGTAGAAAAGATAAGTACGAACAAAAAGGTATTTATAGGTAAGCGCTGATTAAATAGCTGAATCATCACACCGTGTATAATGATACAACAGATAGTATATTGATCATTTTAATCATATAAAATCAATGAGTACACAAAAATAGAAATAAAATATAACACCAAGTCTAAAAAACTAAACTGGAAAACAAAGTCCACCTTCTAAGGTACCTTAACAGAAAAAAAGTGGTGCCGGCACTTTGAAAGATAGTCTGATATCCTAATCCAGTATTCAAATGAGGATGGATGTCCTATTTCTGTGACCATAGATGATTAAATTAATTGGTGTCAAAGTTATAAAAAGATCCTCCTCCTGTAAAGCTGTTCTGAAAAAAGTACCTGTCAAATGTAGATGAAAGCAAATAGTGCAATATTGTTTAAGGAATAAATTGCCAATAGAGGTTTATGTCCAAAACACAACCAACGCATTTTGACCGTTGTAGGTCTTTTTCAAGGTCATCTATCCTCATTTAAAGACTGAATTAGGATATCAGACTATCATTAAAAGTGCCAGCACCCTTTTTTCTGTTAAGGTACCTTACAGGGTGGACTTTGTTTTCCTTTTTATTTTTTGGGCTTTGTATTTTATTTTATTTCTATTTTTATTTATTTTGTACTCATTGTTTTTATATGATTAAAATTATCAATATACCTTTTAATAGACATTTGTTGTAATTATTAGACACGGTGTGATGATTCAGCTGCTTCATCAGCTCTACAAATAAATCCCTTTTGTTCGACTTTAATTCCCAACTGCTATCACAAAACGCATTACCAAACCAGTATCCTATTGCAGATAACTGGTTTAGTGACACAACTTAGTGAATATACATATTAGTAAAGCACTAAAATGTGCCAGCCAATTGGCCATGCATACTTTTTAGATCACAAATACACTCATTTAATATATATAATATCCACAGAGGAAAATAAAAAAAAAAAATCACAAAGGTTAACCAAATATACACATTCATAAGGGGCATTCTGATTAAGTGACAGCTTTTCTAAAAGGTTAGTGAAGTATCAGTTATTTCTCAATCATAATCACAATGTAAATTTGCCTATTTCACATAATTTTATACCATGCTTGTCCTACCAACTATAATGTAGGTCCCTTCTCATTGTAATCTCATATGTCATCATGCTAGCAGAACACATAGAGGCTTAGATTACTATTATGTTTATTGATTTTAAAGATTCATGTACTTATTTGAGTCTAAAAGTAGCCATTCTTTTTCCTAAAAATCGCATTTGTACCCCTGTTTCATATAGGGGTCCCTATTTAGAGGTGTTTCAGAAATAGCAAGCAGATAATGAACTTGCAGAGTTATAAATAAATTATTTTCAAAAATGTGTAATTTAAATGTTTTAACTGTTGTTTAGACTGAATAAAATACTATTATCATAAAGCAAGCAGATCAAGGGGAGGGGGGTCCATAGCTGCCCTAAGAAAAGTAAGTTATAAGAAGTCCTCAGACAGTTTAGAAATGAGCATGCACATAATAAGACTAGCAAGTAAGCCTACAAGATCTTTTCAAGTTAAACTATTCAACTTTTTGGATGATGGAGTTGAAAACAGTTTTATTGATCAGCCCACTTTTGAGTACTTGTACATTCAAGGGACATGAAACACAATTTTATTTTTTTCATGATTCAGATAGAGTATACTATTCTAAACATTAGTAACAACAGTCAGGGTGCGCTAAAAAGAAAGCAGCTAAGAGAGGTTAAAAGCGCAATTAACAAATTGCAAATTCAAGAGTATGAAATTTATAAAAAGTTAAACATTTTAATGAACATAAAAACATATAAAATATAATGAAAAAAGAAAAAACTATGAAAATGACCACCGGTGGTAAAAAATGCTCAGATAGTTGTAATTTGATGATAAAAAATATATAAGATGATAAAAAATATAATCAAAAATTCATAGGATCAAACATTCTAATTAGTATGTCCCAAAAAATATGATGCGCTGATGAATGAAAATACAAAGTTAATATTGTCCGTGATTGTTTTCTCCACAGTAAACAGTGAATGTAAAGCAAACAATCCTGATGTACTTTATAATGGAGGTATGAGGTAGAAAATATGTTGCAGTCTACGTGCCAGTTATAATAAACACTTGTTTGTAAGTCACCACTCCCTCAGAATGCAAAACTGTGTTTAGTCCGGTCTTACCAAACTCTTTTTCCACGACAAGCACCACGTCTCGACCCTCCGTTGAGCCCTTGCTTCATGCAGGTTTATCGTTGTAGCGTGTATCCTGTATTCCGCTCACTTAGTTCCGGGTCACGTGGTGTGTTGTTTAACCAATCTGGAAGATGGATTGTCGGGTATCGAAGAACGGACAGATTTTTCTCTATTTTTTCAGGAAACAATCTCAATCCTTTTGAAACAAAACTTGCTGCTTTGATACAATGATGCGTGTGGTGACAAACTTCTTGGCACTTACTTGCAAATAAAGAAACCTCTTGAGGAATTCCAAAGTTGATACAGAACGCTCTGTTAATTGGAATTCTTAGTGTAAAGGTAACCGATTCATCTACGCGTTTCAGCTGTTGACAGCCTTTCTCAAGATGGGTTTTCTATTTATACTATTCTTAACGTTTCAATGTAGTTTTATTATCAAATTTGCTTAATTCTCTTGGCATTCTTTGTTGAAGTAGAGACAATACACTACTGGGAGATAGCTGAACACATCAGGTGAACCAATGACAAGAGACATATGTATGCAGCCACCAATCAGCAGCTAATTCCCAGTAGTGCATTACTGCTCCTTAGCCTACAATGGGTATGTTTTTAAACAAAGGATACAAAGAGAATAAACCCAATTAGATAATATAATTAAATTGGAAATTTATTTAAAATTGCATGATGAATCATGAAAGTTTAATTTTGACTTTACTGTCCCTTCTACCCTTTCACTGCTAAGCCTTTTTTTTCACCCCAGTGCTGAGCCAATTTTGAGCTTTTGTGGATACCTACATATAAACACTATTGTAAAGTCAAATTTTAGTGAGTGACCCACACAAAATATATATTGTTTTTTTAGCAAGCTCAGCAGATTCACAATATGACCAATGCTGTTACTGTGATCACATTACTAAATTGTCTCCTAGGGTAGCCACATGTGAATTAGGGGCCCATACAGGCTTTTGGGGGTTATAATATAATAGAGAAAAAAAACTTTATTAGGGGTCTGTAGACATACTAGGTTTTTTTTTCACTGAGCATATGAACTATAATCCCTGTGTGTCGTGTGTTTTGTTTTCACTTTATTTTTAAAAGATTATCTTTCTTTTACTGCCCCACCACCATTTGAAACCTCTTGGAGATTTGTAGCGGCTATGTGATCTTAGATTGAGGGGTTTGAAGAATGTCCTCCCATCCAGCTACCTAGCAGCTACACTGAGCTTCCTGGCTCAGGCTCTATGTGACGTTACCATTTGCATACGTGGTGACGGCACCAGCACTCCCATGAAGCCTGGGAGTGCCACTAACTGTGCGGGGATCGCCAAATAAAAGACAATTTATTACATTTTTTTTCACTGTAAGGGCATTGCCAAACTCATTACCAAAGGAAGTAGTGAATGTCAATACCTTAGATACATTTAAAAATGGTTTGGATACATTTCTGGCTAGATACAGAATTCAGGGATATGATTGCTCGTGTTAAATGGGTCACCTTTTAATGGGACTAATTTAAGTTCAACTGGAGCTTTTTGGTAAGTATTGTATATTAAATTTGTATAGGTTGGACTCAATGGACTTCTGTCATTTTTTTTCAACCATATCTACTATGTTACTATGTTATTTCAAGGGAATTGTAAGAGGGATGATGGCTTCATTCAGGAAGGTGAAGTTTTGAAAGAAAAAAAAAACTTGAGGAATAGGGATATCAAAACACTGTGGTCTTTCTGGCCTTTGAGGTCAAGAACATGAACAGGGATGCATTTCTGGAGAAAGAACAGGGGAACTAATGGCACTACTGATGTGGAAAGGTTAAGGAATGCTTATCTTGGTTAATTATTATTAGTCTAACAATGATAGACACAATATAATATAATATATTACGAGCTGGGGTGCTGTGTACTGGATGCACAGGATACAAATATATCAGTCAGAGACTGATAGTAATGTACACATATATAGCACTCTCATTCCTTAGGGTCTATTGGGTAGATTAGTAGACAGGTAAAAGGAAGGAGGCCGAAGCCTTAAGATAAAATATACCCTTTATTGAAATAATTAAAATAATTCACATACACACAAGAAACAAAACTTTAAAAACACAGGGAATTGGTGGATTATATATATCTGAATGCATACAGCAGTGTGTTCTACCTCAGTATTGTTTAAAAGTATCCTATAATATAATAAACCTGACCTAGGATGTGGATGTTAATCCATAGTCAAGGTATATATATATTATAATATAAAGTACAGATATATTAATCCTGATTAGCTCAAAGGGAGGTCGGTTCAGATCTCAATGCGGTTAGATATAATGTATATTGCTGGGTAGTAGTACAGTATAAAGTAGCTGTGTCTTTATGTTAACAATATCTGGACTAGGTAGCCATTCATATACAGATCAGTAATTGTCTTAATACATGGACTTATGTGGTCATCACTAGTCATGGGACATATCATCTATCACATGATTGGTGTCACTGTTGAATATCGTGAATTAGTTCACTGTTTAGCTGAACCCGTAACTGATGGATTTCAGAGACCTGAGATATATTACCAGTCTTATTATAAATGGGCTGTGGTAATTATTTTAGTAATAATCTACCAAAATAGGATTCCAATATATATGCATATTACATGTGCTCACATCCACAGTATGTTTAAACTGGGTACACTGTATGCGGATATTGAAATAGATCATCGATTCGTTCAGAATGCTATTTTGGGTAATAAAGTGGTACAAACTCAGAGTAATATTGTAAAAGTAACGCTACATAAATATATCATTAGTACGGTGAACCGTCATGTGAAATTACCCTTATAGTATCCACTAACGATTATATCGTATATGCTATATACACATGCATTTATATCCACCTTATGTGCACCTGAATTCTAATTTTGGATACAGGCTACAGATTAGAGCTAGACGCTAGCAAGTCAGTGATATACTAGAAGTTACACAGTAACAGTAGACTTATTCCCTTAGTTATCTTGGTTAAGTCTCTATTAGGCCGCTGAAATTCAGCATCAAGATATATATATATATATATAAAAGTAATGAAGGCAACATTCTGTATTTACAATCACAGTGCATTCAAGATTGAGACACAGTCGAGTCTATTGCTTCAAGTGTATTGGCATAGCTACAGTACTACCAATGAATCCGTTTCTTATATCTATAATACACCTCCTAATATTGGCTTGAAACAGCTGTGGTATAAGTGTACTAAAGTAAAATAAACAGCGGTTACTAATGCTTACAAAATAATTTTAGCATTAAATTAAATTATATATGATCTAGCATGCGCAAACATCCGGAGCGTGTAGTCATTAACATTATAAAGCAAACCGCTAGTAGTAATAACCACCAATATGACCCTGCAAGTTTAAAAATGTTTATAACATAAACATTAGCTGGTCCCTGACATGTTTCGCCACATTTGGCTTCTAGTATATCACTGACTTGCTAGCATCTAGCTCTAATCTGTAGCCTGTATCCAAAATTAGAATTCAGGTGCACATACGATGGATATAAATGCATGTGTATATAGCATATACGATATAATCTTTAGTGGATACTATAAGGGTAATTTCACATGATGGTTCACCGTACTAATGATATATTTATGTAGTGTTACTGTTACAATAATACTCTGAGTTTGTACCACTTTATTACCCAAAATAGCATTCTGAACGAATCGATGATCTATTTCAATATCCACACACAGTGTACCCAGTTTAAACATACTGTGAGCGCATGTAATATGCATATATATTGGAATCCTATTTTGGTAGATTATTACTAAAATAATTTCCACAGCCCATTTATAATAAGACTGGTAATATAGCTCAGGTCTCTGAAATCCATCAGTTACGGGTTCAACTAAACAGTGAACTAATTCACGATATTCAACAGAGACACCAGTCACGTGATAGATGATATGTCCCATGACTAGTGATTACCACGTAAGTCCATGTATTAAGACAATTACTGATCTTTATATGAATGGCTACCTAGTCCAGATATTGTTAACATAAAGCTACTTTATACTGTACTACTACCCAGCAATATACATTATATCTAACCGCATTCAGATCTGACCCTACCTCCCTTTGAGCTAATCAGGATTAATATATCTGTACTTTATATTATATTATATATACCTTGACTATGGATTAACATCCACATCCTAGGTCAGGTTTATTATAGGATACTTTTAAACGATACTGAGGTGGAACACACTGCTGTATGCATTGAGATATTTATAATCCACCAATTCCCTGTGTTTTTAAAGTTTTGTTTCTTGTGTGTATGTAAATTATTTTAATTATTTCAATAAAGGTTTAATTTTATCTTAAGGCTTCTGCCTCCTTCCCTTTACCTGTCTACTAATCTACCCAATAGGCCCTAAGGAATATCTATGGCATCAGTGTTTTGCAACATTATTTGTAGTGTTGTGATACAATTTTGCAAAACACCGATGCCATAGATTACTAAAGACACGTGCACACTCCTGAGCTCTTATGAGCCTACCTAGTTTTAATCTTTAATAAAAGACATTAAGAGTACAAAGCAAATTTGATAACAGAAGTAAATTGGAAAGTTGTTTAAAATTGCATGCTCTATCTGAATCATGAAAGCTTATTTTTTTACTTTAATGTCCCTTTAACATTATCACATATATAATGATAAAAAAAAAAAATTCTATGTGAAGAACATATTAATGCAAAATATGTGTAACAAGCATCGGGGTTCACAATTTACATCTAACGTAGTTTTGTGCGTTCTTGAAACATTAAATATTAACAAATATTAATAAAAAATAGTATGCATACTGTAAAAAATAGTTATATTCTATGGATTTTTTTACAGTATGTCTAATAATTTTTATTAATATTTTTAAATATTTTATGTTTATTAAACACATAGCACACCTTAATATAACTCATAATGGGTTAGCGCACATGAAGAATTAGCATACTCCTGTCAGGTTTATGTGCAGTACTTTGGTGATGACTTTGAAGTCGCAGTTAAGAAGGGTTATAGGTCTCCAGTTTTTAATGTCCTCTTTGGCGCCTTTCTTATGTAGTAGGACAATGGAGCTGCTTTTAAAAGGGTCAAATATATGTTCCTGTCTATTGATGACCGCTTGGCAAACTTGTAATAGGTTATCTTTAATGGTTGGCTAGAATACTTTATACAATTCATAAGATAGGCCATCTATCCCTGGGGACATATTTGTTGCAGTTTAGTCTATGACAAATTTTAACTCACATTCAGTAAAGTCAACCGCTAGACCGGCTAATTTTTCAGGGGTTAATGTTTTATTAATGAACTTTAAAAAGCGTTTATCGCAGCTAGGGTCTATTGATCTCTTTTTGTGTAGGTCTTTATAGAAGTTATTCACTACCTCAAGGATATCTTTAGTCTCTGTATACTGAATCTCATTTTTCTCTAGGACCCTGATATCAGTCCTAGAGTAACTTTTTTTTTTTTTTTTTTTTTTTAAAGAAGCGAGTACACTTCTTTCTCTATCTCCTGAATCTTACTGTTAAAGATGATCTTTTAACCCATCTCCTCCATTTTCTTTTTAATGTCTGCTTTTGTGGCAGTGATCTCTCCTTCCACTGACACCCCACTATCATGCAGCCTGTATAAGAACTGAAGTCTATTTTGTAGTTTGTCATAAATCTTCTTCTTTTCCATGACTTTTCTCTTACCACATCTGATAAAAAATTACTTTCATTTTTTACTTAGCTGCCATCCACCACTTTACTGTGGATGGGAACCGTTTTTTTGAAAACATCAATTTAATGTAAAAGGTGATAAAATTTTCTTTAATTTTCTCATCCTCCAATAAGAAGGTATTAAGCTTCCAATGACCTTTCCCCTTAAGGGCCTGACCAGGTATGTTAATAATACTTTATGGTCAGAGAACACATTGGAAGGAGCGTAATGCATTGATTTGAGGGAGATGAAAACAAAATCTATATTGAATTCTGTGTTATTATTGGACCAATTGTAATCAGGGTCATTGGGGGACATGACTCCAGGAGCCTTTGAAAGAAAAATCTTGAACAATATCTGACAGCAATTTTGAAGTTTTATCTAGATTTTTTGGGGATACGCTTTTTATTTTACATTTTCTGCCATCCTTCTGAAGGACTGTGTTAAAGATGGTATCATCATTGGTGGGCAAAATTTTTTTGAGTGAATCAAGCAATTCATAGCGGTCCTGCTAGTGAGGGGGAAGCATAGGTATAAAAAAATATTTAGGCAGGTGTTTTCACCATTGGTAACTCTCCCAGACACCGCCTTTCCCGATAAAACCCCTTTACAATGCAGAAATCATGCCCCACAAACAAAATGCCCAACCCCACAACTTTATTTTCATCCCACCAGACTAGAGGGCCCATGAGTCCAGTCTTTTTGAAAGGCCCAAAAGAGGTCAATAGTAATACTGGACACATTACAATTTTAACAATGGTTAAAGTTGTTTTTGCTGTCGTGTTTTTTGTTGTTTTTTCTCTCTCCCTCCTCCCCACTCCCCACCTCTCCCTTGCTGAATTTTTGAATTTAATTGTGGATATTTTTTTTTGTAAAATATTTATAGGACAATATGATGGCAGAGGGATTTAAGACGCTATCCTGGAATGTAGGGGGGATTTCTTCCCCGGCTAAACGGAAATTAATCATTAAAACTTTGGCTAAGCAGAAACCAGATCTAGTTTTTCTCCAGGAAACACACCTTAATGAGCAGGAAGCTGCTAAACTTAAGATAAAATAGGTAGGGAAGGTAATCACTACTACAGGTGCTAACAAGAAATGTGGAGTGGTGGTATTAATTCATAAGGAACTTGAATATAAGATCATTAAAACTGAAATTGATGTGTATGCTAGATTCATTCTACTTCAAATTATTATAAAAAATACGAAATTTAAATTTTGTATTATCTATGCCTCGAATAATCTTTCGGTTGAGTTTTAGGAAAAAATTCAAAACAAGATATTTCCGTTTAAGAAGGAAAATCTAGTGTTATGTGGAGATTTTAATATGACTTTGTGCCCTGCATTAGATCGACTTTCAAATAAAAATATGTCTCAATATAATAAAAGTGCAAAGTATTTTAACAAGTTTTGCTATAAATTAAAATTGGTAGATGTCTGGCGGATCCAAAATCATGATGTTCAAGTTTTCACGTGTGAGTCTAAAGCCCATAGATCTTTGTCTAGGTATGATTTGTTTTTAGTCTCAGAGTCTCTATCCATTTGGCAATTGAAGGCGAAAATTAGAGAGATTCTGATATCAGACCACGCAATTATATCTCTGTCTTTCCCTCCGCTTGGCAAGGGTAAACCTCAAAACTCGTTTTTTTGTTTCCCTCGGTTTCTTTACTCTGATCTTAGATTCGTATCTTGGATTAAGCAAAAATGGAATGAATATAGTATAGATGATTCTGATTATAGGAATAAAGTGGAAACTTTTTGGAAGGCATCAAAAGCGGTTTTGCGGGGGGAAATCATGGCCTTCATGAGTAGACGGGATAAGAAGAATAAGGCGCGGGGGATTCAAATTGCTAATAAGGTAAAGAATGCATACAGAAAATTTCAGCAAGATCCTTCTCAGATAAATTGGGATAAATACTCAGAAAGTAGAAAAGAGAGAGGCCTTATTTTGAAACAAAAATCACAAGAGGAAGAAGTAAGCATGAACCGGTACTATAGAGGTTTTCATGGGTGCTCAGCAAAATATCTTGCGGGCCTTACCAAAAACAGGACAAATTTTTTTTTATCTCAGCTATTAAAAGTGGTGATTCTAGATATCTAGTGACTAAGGAAATTAGTGAGGTATTTTGTACCTATTATCAACAATTGTATTCCTCTGTGAATATAAACTTTTATATCCAAGATGTTTTCTGGTCCAAGATTAGGATCCCTAAGATTCAACCTGAAGAGCTGGCAATATTGAATGTTCAGATTACCAGGGAAGAGATCAGTAAAGCTATTGATAAACTTAAATTGAATAAGGCGGTGGGCCCCGATGGGTTCCCTGCAGAATTCTATAAATGTTTAACGGAAGATTTGCTTCCAATATTAGAGAATCTGTTTAATAGTTACTATACAGTAGATAAAGTTATCTCATCATATTTCTCAGGAGCAAATATTTTGCTTATTCTCAAAAAAGGTAAAAATCCAGAGGAGCCTGCCTCCTATAGACCGATTTCGGTGTTAAATACGGATTACAAGATATTAGTTGCCATTATATCTTCAAGATTGTCTCGGTGTCTACATAATCTTATCCACCCGGACCAGACGGGGTTTATTACTTCAAGGAACCCGATAAAGAATTTACGTAAAGTTACAACCTTTTAAGATTATGCCTGGAATATGGATCAAGGTTAAAAGAATCCACTTGCACATGATATGGCCGTGCTTACGTTGCAGTTAAAGCATTTGATTCTATTGTATGGGAACATCTATTTCAGTATCTTGAGAAGTTTGGGTTTAATGGGAACTTTGTTCAGTTTGTTCATAAAATATATTCAAAGCCAATATCATATCTGCTGGTTAATGGGACCCTTTCTTCTTAGATAACGTTGCAACGTGGTACTAGACAAGGTTGCCCTTTATCTCTTCTCTTGTTTAATATATCGTTGGAACCTCTAGCAGTACGATTAAGAGATATTTTAACAGGGATTCCTCTCGGTACTCAACGATTGAAAATTCTGCTGTATGCAGATGATATACTTTTGTTTCTGGAGAATATTCATCAATCTATTCCAATAATATTGCAACTTCTTGAAGAGTTTAGTTCATTTTCAGGATATAAGGTTAACCTAGAAAAAAGTTATTTGATGTGTGTTGGTAAATGTTCTCCTCCTCTTGCTAAAATCCCATTTAAAGTGGTTAATGCTATTAAATATCTCAGCTTAGATCTGCATAAGAATCCTAAGCACTGGTATCTAGCAAACTATTTGCTGCTTTTTCAAAAGATAAACTTGGCTCTTCAACTATGGGCTTCCTTTCCGTTGTCTATAATGGCAAGGGTGAATTTAATTAAAGCGATCATTTTTCCTTGTCTCCTTTACCCGCTTCAAAATCTACCCTTATTTATATCCAACAATGATTTAAGAAAGCTCTACAGTTATTTTTCAAAATTTATATGGAAGGATAAAAAAACCTTGAGTCGCTTTGGCTAGATTAATGCAGAAAACAAGCACAGGGGGATTATCACTTCCGGACGTCAAGCTTTATAATATAGCCGCTTTGATAAAATTTGCCATTAATTGGATTGCTGAAACTAATATAGTTTCCTCTACCGAGGAAGAGACATTTTTAATATATCCTTTTGCCTTAAAAGCTATACTCCATTGTAATCCCTGACAGTTGCCTTCGAATGTTGTTTGCCTTATATCATTTAAGAACATAGTACTAGCATAAGTTTTGTAGCTGTTTAGGTATTGACTTTCCCTATTCAGAATTTTTGCCTATTAGGGGTAACCCCCAATTTATCCCAGGTATCAATCAAAAAGTATTTAAATCTTGGGCTGAAAAAGGGCTAAGTTTAGTGAAGCAGCTATTTGATGAAAATTATCAGGTGTGTTCAGTAGAATCTCTTTTTTTCCTTATATGATTTACCAAGGTCCAATTTGTTTGCGTATTTCCAGATACAACATTTTATATTTGCGCAGAAATGGCATCTTCCCTTTACAGTTGCGTGGTCTGATATTAGAGTCTTGTTACAAAAATTCACCTCTAGTGAAACTTCAATTTCTTTGATGTATGATATTATGTTGTCAAAGCAAAGCCAAGGTTATCTGGATAAGATCTGTAATTTTTGGGTTCCTTTTATCCCTGATATAGATGACAGGATTAACCCCTTAGTGACCAGAGCACTTTTCCATTTTCTGTCCGTTTGGGACCAAGGCTATTTTTACATTTTTGCGGTGTTTGTGTTTAGCTGTAATTTTCCTCTTACTCATTTACTGTACCCACACATATTATATACCGTTTTTCTCGCCATTAAATGGACTTTCTAAAGATACCATTATTTTCATAATATCTTATAATTTACTATAAAAAAAATGATAAAATATGAGGAAAAATGGAAAAAAACACACTTTTTCTAACTTTGACCCCCAAAATCTGTTACACATCTACAACCACCAAAAAACACCCATGCTAAATAGTTTCTAAATTTTGTCCTGAGTTTAGAAATACCCAATGTTTACATGTTCTTTGCTTTTTTTGCAAGTTATAGGGCCATAAATACAAGTAGCACTTTGCTATTTCCAAACCATTTTTTTCCAAAATTAGCGCTAGTTACATTAGAGCACTGATATCTTTCAGGAATACCTGAATATCCCTTGACATTTATATATTTTTTTTTAGTAGACATCCCAAAGTATTGATCTAGGCCAATTTTGGTATATTTCATACCACCATTTCACCGCCAAATGCGATCAAATACAAAAAATTGTTCACTTTTTCACAAATTTTTTTCACAAACTTTAGGTTTCTCACTGAAATTATTTACAAACAACTTGTGCAATTATGGCATAAATGGTTGTAAATTCTTCTCTGGGATCCCCTTTGTTCAGAAATAGCAGACTTATATGGCTTTGGCGTTGCTTTTTGGTAATTAGAAGGCCGCTAAATGCCACTGCGCACCACAAGTGTATCATGCCCAGCAGTTAAGGGGTTAATTAGGGAGCTTTTAGGGAGCTTGTAGGGTTAATTTTAGCTTTAGTGTAGTGTAGTAGACAACCCCAAGTATTGATCTAGGCACATTTTGGTATATTTCATGCCACCATTTCACCGCCAAATGCGATCAAATTAAAAAAAACGTAAAATTTTTCACAATTTTAGGTTTCTCACTGAAATCATTTACAAACAGCTTGTGCAATTATGGCACAAATGGTTGTAAATGCTTGTCTGGGATCCCCTTTGTTCAGAAATAGCAGACATATATGACTTTGGCGTTGCTTTCTGGTAATTAGAAGGCCACTAAATCCTGTTGCGCCTCACACGTGTATTATGGCTAGCAGTGAAAGGGTTAATTAGGGAGTTTGTAGTGAGCTTGCAGGGTTAATTTTAGCTTTAGTGTAGAGATCAGCCTCCCATCTGACACATCCCACCCCCTGATCCCTCCCAAACAGCTCCCTTCCCTCCCCCACCCCACAATTGTCCCCGCCATCTTAAGTACTGGCAGAAAGTCTGCCAGTACTAAAATAAAAGGGTTTTAAAAAAAAAATGAATTTTTTTTAGCATATTTACATATGCTACTGTGTAGGATCCCCCCCTTAGCCCCCAACCTCCCTGATCCCCCCCAAAACCGCTCTCTAACCCTCCCCTCTGCCTTATTGGGGGCCATCTTGGGTACTGGCAGCTGTCTGCCAGTACCCAGTTTACAATAAAAAGTGTTTTTTTTTTTCTTTGTTTTTTTTTTCTGTAGTGTAGCTTCCCCCCCCCCCACCCCCCACAGACAAACCCCCACCACCTTGCTGATTATTTTAATTTTCAATTTTTTTATCTTTTTTATTTGCACATTTTCTGCAGTGTAGCGGTTCCCACCCGCTCCCTCCCCGTGCACGCGCCCGCCCCCACCCTCCCGTGCACGCGCGCGCGCCCCCGCCCACGATCCCGCCCCCCTTCACATCACAGGGCCATCGATGGCCGCCACCCGCCACCCGGTCCGGCTCCCACCCACCAACACAGGGAGCAACCGATCTCCGGTGCAGAGAGGGCCACAGAGTGGCTCTCTCTGCACTGGATTACTTAAAAAGGTTATTGCAGGATGCCTCCATATCGAGGCATCACTGCAATAACCGGAAAGCAGCTGGAAGCGAGCAGGATCGCTTCCAGCTGCTTTCCACACTGAGGACGTGCAGGGTACGTTCTCAGGCATTAACTGCCTTTTTTCTGAGGACGTACCCTGCACGTCCTCAGTCGTTAAGGGGTTAAACAAAGATTTACTACTCTAAGTGAGCTGGAAAGAATCGCATATGAAGCTTATTAATAATTTTTTATTTATACCCACTTAAAATTTCTAAATTTTATCGAATAAGGTCTAGTAGCTGCCCTCGGTGTACTAACACCAAAGCGGACTTGTTCCATATGTTTTGGTTTTGTCCCAAAATCAACCAACTTTGGTTGAAAATTATATTCTGGGTAAATTATCATTTAAATTGTCTCGTTGACACTACAAGATATTTTTTTGTTGATAGCTAGGTCAAATACTAGAGACAGCCAGTGGATACCTAGCCTAAATACCATCATTCTTTCTGTTAGACACCTCATTTTAAAAAACTGGAAAGCTGGTAGAGCGCCTGGATTTGCATTGGTTATTATAGGAATACAAGAACAAATTGTTTTTGAGTCTCATCATCTGCAGGATGCTTCAGAAAAGAGAATTAAAAACTTTCTCCTGGGATGGTTACCAATTATTAAGACGTATTCTCTCGCCCTTCAAAACAGATTCTTTTCCCATTCCTGTCCTCTACCAGTTTCTCAGAACTAGTGATATTAGACTTGTTTCCTGCTACTTGAATTGCCAACATTAGAGAGAAATAACCAAGAGTAAATTCTGTTTTTTTTCCTTTTTATCCCCGCTTTGGAATAGGGGGTTATGTCACGAGTGAAAGTGGCTCGGGGTGAAGTGGGGGGAGGAGAGGGGCAGGGTTTCTCTCTTTTTTTTTCTTTCCTGTTTATGGTGTTTATTAGTGGGTAAAATCAATGGAAAACACGGTGTATTTGTTCTCTCTATGGAATAACATAGAACTTTCTCTCTCCCTTTAAAAGCATGTTTACCCACAATTATTGTTTTTATTTTCTTTTAGTGATTGTTTTGCTTTTTGTGAAATGTAAAAACACCGGCAAGATGATGTTATAATCTCATTTAGTTTTGTCCCAATCATATATGAATATGTTCTTTTTTGGTTTGTATAAAATGTATATGGCCGTGTTGGGCAGTGATCCTGTATATTGAACATCTGTCGGTGACAAATAAATATTCAAAAAAAAAGTACAATAAGCTCCAGGAAAGCTTCCTGAGCTAATAACTTTAGGGAGGCACACCTAAATATAATACATCAGATTTATCTTACACCCTCCCTTCTCCATAGATGGAGAGTAGATATTAGCGATAAATGTATAAAATGTCAGAATAAATTAGCAGAATTACTCCATTACCTGTGGGATTGTCCCAAGATAAACCAGTTCTGGAGGAATATAAATTGTTTATCCAATATTCTCCATGAAAATTATAATCTACATTGTATGACTGTCAGGTTTCTCCTCCCAAAACAAAATAGATATAAGAATAAAGAACTTGTAAATGTTTCGATTTTATTAAGGAGGAATTTAATCCTTAAAAAATGGATCTCAAAAAAAAATCCCTACTATAGCTGAATTTGTGAAAAGAATATATAACGAGTTGATTCTGGAACAGTGTGCAGTAGATTTAAGTAAGGAGAATGAAATTAAATCTTTTTTTTAAAAAATGGGAGGATGTAATAAAATCACTCTTAATAGGAATTCAAAAGATGATAACCTATTGCTTTCGACATTCTATTTATTTCCAAGAAGCAACATTAAGAGGGGACTTCCCCTAATTCTAGCTTTATGGGAGTAATGGGGGGGAGGGGGGAGAGTGAGAGGAAGAAGGGGGAATTAATTTTAATTTATTCATTTTTTAAAAATGTTTGTGGGATGGGGGAATTTGGAAAGTTAAAAAAAGAGTCCTCTTCAATTTTGAATTGTAACGCCAAAGGAAAATAATACTGCATAGTTTTCCATATGTCATTTTACACAACTTGTATACTATCCACAAAAGTATGATATATTTTTTTCTCTGGTTTTTCTTTCCTTTGTTTATGACTGTATCTGGGTATGATAACAAAAAAACTGACTTATGTCCATTTAAAGGGACAGTCTACACCAGAATGTTTATTGTTTTAAAAGATAGATAATCCCTTTATTACCCATTCCCCAGTTTTGCATAACCAACACAGTTATAATAATATACTTTTAACCTCTGTGATTATCTTGTATCTTAGCCTCTGCAAACTGCCCCTTTTTTCAGTTCTTTTGACAGACTTGCAGTCTAGCCAATCAGTGTCTGCTCCCAGATTACTTCACGCGCACGAGCACAGTGTTATCTATATGAAATATGTGAACTAACACCCTCTAGTGGTGAAAAACTGTTAAAATGCAATCTGAAAGAGGTGGGCTTCAAGGTCTAAGAAATTAGCATATGAACCTCCTAGGTTAAGCTTTCAACTAAGAATACCAAGAGAACAAAGCAAAATTGGTGATAAAAGTAAACTGGAAAATTGTTTAAAATCACATGCTCTATCTGAATCATGAAAGTTTATTTTGGCCTAGACTGTCCCTTTAACCTATTTCATAACAATAAAAAAAAATATAAAACAACATGTAACCAAGCATTTTTTTCATATCCATGATAGTTTTTTTAATATTATTTAATGTCTCTATAATTAGGTGTGCACTAAGATTCAACCAGGAGGAGAAGGCGGCTTTTTTTGGGGGGAGGGGAGAGGAACAAGCACACTTTTCAGTTATTTTACAGCACAAGCTGCAAGATAAATAACGAATGTATATTGTGATGTTAATATTGTAAGGTTATTTAATTTTGCTGGGGGGAATAAATGTTGATTTTAATGTCACTTTAAAACTTTGAGTGTTGAAACGTATTCAAGTTAACAATGGACAATCGAGATGTATCCTGCATCTTCTTCCAGATCTCCGACTGTGTTCTAATGATTTAACTCTCCTTTTTGGCAGCACTTTTCTCCCCCAGTGGTGGGGATGCTGAATGAAGCAAGAGCAAGCCACAGAGTGTGATTGAGATGCCCACCCACCAGAGCAGGGCTCGAGACTCTCCAAACAGCACCTTGCCAAGCAATGCCTGTAAACACAACAAAAATTACAATTATTCTATTTTAAACCAATAACAAACCTTATTTTCTTTGTATGATAAAATGATTGTCTTACATTTTTCACCTGTGTTATTAGCTTGGACTGGCTGTAAAAAATGTACAATACTCGTTACCAAGACCCATCATATAACCACCATGGTTGTAAAAGCACATCCAGACCAGTAGAGCATTGTTGGTCTACTAGCACTGGTTTTCAAACCTGTCCTCACGCCTCCCTAACAGGCAACAGTTTGTGGCTATCTGAACTGAAGCACAGATTAAACAATTAGCTGATTAGTAACCATGGTTCTTTTACCTGCTCTCATCCAAGGTAATCCTGAAAACCTGGACCTTTGGGGAGGCCTGAGGGCAGGTTTGAAAAGCAGTGGTCTAGAGCCTTGCACCGTACAAACTACAAAACTCCAAGAGAACGCATGGACTTGATCAGTGTGATCATTCACTCTTTTCTAAGACCTGGCAGTCATTAAAGTTTTTTCTTTCATAAATCAGATAGAGAATGCAATTTTAAACAACTTTCTATTTCACTTCGATTATCATTCTCTTTGTTGTATTAGTATCTTTTGTTGAACAGCAGGGACGTAAGCTCATAAGCAAATGCATGCGTCTGGAGCACTGTATGGCAACAATTTTGCAAGAATGTTATCTATTTGCAAGAGCACTAGAGGGCAGCACTGTTTCCTGCCATGTAGTGCTCCAGATACCTACCTAGGTATCTCTTAAACACAGAATATCATGGTAACACAGAAAAATGTGTTAAACGAAGTAAATTGGAAAAAATTGTATGCTCTGTCTGAATCACAAAATTATTTTTTGGGGGTTTCATATCCCTTTAAATAAATGTTTGCCGGATCTGTGCTTGCATCACAAAGTTTATGCCGTAATGCAGCGTTTCTCAATTCCAGTCCTCAAAGCACTCTAACGGACAAATTTAAAGGGACAATGTAGTCAAAACTAAACTTTCATGATTCAGATAGAGCATGTGATTTTAAACAACTTTCCAATTTACTTTTATCATCAAATTTGCTTTGTTCTTTTGGTATTCTTTATTGAAAGCTAAATCTAGGTATAAATATGCTAATTTCTAATTCTTTAAAAGGCCGCCTCTTATCTCATTGCATTGAGAGTTTTTCGCAGATGGACAGCGCTAGTTTATTTGTGTAATATAGATAACATTGTGCTTACTCCCATGGAGTTATTTATAAGACTGCACTGATTGGCTAAAATGCAAGTCTGTCAAAAGAACTGAAATAAGGGAGCAGTTTATTTAAACAATAAAAATTCTGGAGTAGACTGTCCCTTTAAAGGATTTCCCAATATAAGCACAGGTGAAATGGTCATAATGATTGAGCTCCTGAACAGCCTCAGAAATTAAATTAACTTGTCACAATAAAAATTATTTTGCACATTAAAAGTGTGAGAGGTAAGTTATGTAAATCAACAGGTACAAATATCAATAAAATCCTTTACTTCTAGGTTGTAACACTACAATATGTGGAAAGATCCAATGGGTAAAGGGGGCAAATACTTATGCAATGCATTGCAATTAAAGTGAGTTAAAGTCAGATACTGACCAACAATGCTCTACTGTTCTGGAGCTAAACACAGCCACTATATGGGGCCACATAGGAGTGTAATCACCATTTACTGGTCATGTTCATTTTCGGATTGGTAGGGTGCTATCACTCTGGAGATTACTTTAAGTGATTGATCCCTTGTCAAGGGTTAAACAGATACATACATTAATAGTGAAAGTAGTAATTGGTGGGTGCAACTTATGATCTCAGCTGGCTTCCTAGTTATTTGGCAGAGCCTATGGGGACTTGAGTCCAGGCTTACCACTATCATTCTGTTAACAAAATCCCCATTGTTTGGCCTCAGAAGAAAAAGATAACTTAAATTAGGGGTAGAGATGTGGCAGGTTAAGCTTATCAATCCTACCAAGTTCTCTTTAGGTTTTCAGAACTGGAAAATTCTTAATTTTCAGACTTAAAATACAGGAAAAGGGGTCAAAACTAATAAGAAAAGTATAATGTAAAGTTGTTTTACTATGCATAATTAAATTATATTACAATCCCTAAGAAAATACAATTTATTCCTCAATTATCGCACCATGTATATACCAATATCTCCTTCATATTAAAGGGATACTTAACCCAAATTTCAGATAGAGCATGCAATTTTAAAGCAACTTTCTAATTCACCCCTATTATAATTTTTTCTTTGTTCTCTTGCTATCTTTATTTAAAAAGCAGGAATATAAAGCTTAGGTGCTGGCCCATTTTTGGTTCAGGACCTGGGTGACACTTGCTAATTGGAGACTAAATGTAGCCTCCAATAAGCAAGCGCTATCCAGGGTCAACCTAAAATGGGCAGGCTCCTAAGCTTACATTCCTGCTTTTTAAGATAAAAGATAGCAAGAGAACGAAGAAAAAAAATGATAATAGGAGTAAATTAGAAAGTTGCTTAAAATCGCATGCTCTATCTGAATCATGAAAGGAAAAAAATGTGGGTTTAGTATCCCTTTAAGAATCACTACTGTCCATCTAGCTGTACTTTGGTGTATGCTTGTGTCCTATAACCACTGTATTAAACCCCTACTCCTTTTACTTACTAATATTTCTCTTCTTGTACATATAACTTTTTCATAGGGCAGTCTCCCTTGCCTTAGCTATATTCTTAGGGTTGGAGGGTTAGTTTAAACGACTGACTCTTTTAATAACTCTTTATATAAACTAGGAGAGCTGTAGACACTGTTGAAATGTGTTGTATTCTCTCATATTACTTTTTTTTGTTTTGTGGGAAACTTGTACCTTGCTCTTTGTTTTTAATGTTGTGAAAATGTATCCAAGTTTGACGAAAAACACAAAACAAATCACTACTGTAAAATGTTTCAATACAGTAAACAAATGTCCTTCCGGAATACATTTTTTAGAAAAGCAAACAAAGCGGTATTGTTAAAAGGGACATGACACACAATTTTTTTTTATTTTTTCGTGATTCAGACAAAGCATACAAATTTAAATGTACTTCTATTATCAACTTTGCTTTGTTCTCATGTTATTCTTTGTTGAAGAGATATCTAGCTAGGTAGCATGAGCATATATGGAACACTACATGACAGGAAGCATTACAATTGTATAACATTCTTGCAAAACTACTGCCGTATAGTGCTGCCAACACGTGAACGTTCCTTAACCTATCTTTCTACTTAGAACAAAGGATAAAAAGAAAACAAAGAAAGTTTGATAATAGAAGCAAACAGGATAGTGATTAAAACTGTATGCTCTATCTGAATCATGAAAGAACAATTTGGGGTTTTATGTCCCTTTAAAAGACAATGTTTGCCAGGATAAGGAATCTAGATAAACAGGTCTGTCATTGACTATAGGATGTCATAGTTTTAGAACTGTAACAAACTACTTTGGCAGAGCTATGAAGCATTAAAAATGGTTTGCAACACAGTCCTGCTGCATTCTTCAAATGGACTTTCTGCCAATTAATACAATACCATATTGTATGTTTAAATCCTATTCCAAAAAAAACTATATTTAACATCAGTTGGTAATAACGCAACAGCATGCAGTAAGCTCAAGAATACCAGGCTTGTGAAATAAGAATGCATGCAAGAAATTGTAGAGTCAATGTAAACAGGAGTGGAAAAATATATTTAATACGGAAGAGCAAAGCCATGGTCAGCTATACCCTAGATAGAACAAAGTAGATTGCTGCTGCCTGAGGACATCTGAGCATCACAGCCTATTGTTGTTGCTTAAATTGTTTAGTCATTATAGCATGTTATCTATGCACTAGTGTCCCTTGTTAATTATGTGTTAACATTATTGTAGCTCCAAAACAGAACCTTCCCAGAGCAGCAGTCAAACATGGCTGCCAGACTTAGGTAGATTCATAAAATGCTTTTGGCTCCCATGATCCAGCAGAACTTTACCTATGGGTTCAATTCATTTTCAGAATTTGTTAGCTAGGATAAACAATGAAAAATTATACCCCTAACATACACTAGAAGAGCATGACATTTTTTTTTATTAGAATCTCACTTTAAGGTCAAATTCTCGACCTTGGCATACCAGAATGTGACTTATCTGCCTGCATTCTTTCAGTAGCCGTTACCAAGTTGTTCTTCTGGACTATTATAGTATTGCACACGCTCTAGAAGTAGTTAGTAAAGAGCAATTTGGAAAACCAATGTCATAAAGAATAGACTCTAAAAATAATAATGAGATTGTGTATTTTTAAAAGGGAAGGGCCTTCAACTTCAAATATGGTGTTATCTCATTCTCTGAAAATCAAATTCACTTCCCTGTACTAACGTTACAACAGATTCTTATTCTCTTGAATTATTATTATGATTTATCAGACCACATTTAATTAAGTTAGAAATATAGGTAAATGAAACATGCTCATAAACTTCCTCATATACTGTACAGTCATTTTCCAAGGATTTCTTTCAAAACATTTTTGTTTAAAGGGACATTGTATTTTTAGCGAAAAATACTTTATTTTATCTTTTTAATCTTCCAACATTCTACAGACCTCTAAAGAGCTGGCTATACCTATCAATCACTAGGACATACATTGCACTAAGCACTTTCATTGCGTTACGTTGTAAATAGGAGTCGTAAAAAGTGAGACGGCATGCTCTGCTGGGGCAAAAGAAAAGGCATATAGCTCTATTGTAAGTTACATTTTCTCGAAAACAGTGACAAACAAGCCACAGACAGAACTTTATCAGCTGAAATTAGTGAGCTTTGAGTAAAGATTTTGTATCTAGAGACTCAACGAGTCGGAGGCTTTACACCATCTGAAGCAACTCTTTCTTTTACAAAAGGTGGTACCAGCTGAGAAACTGACTAAAAAACTAAGACAAGTGTGAAAGTTAACAGGATATTTTAAATTACAATATATGGATTGAACTTCCATTAATGAGATTTGAAAAGTATTTGCTTTTACATTATTCTGGTTTCTATGTTAAAGTGAAGGTTAACTTTCAAGACTTGCTCAATTGTATTCAATGTATTATTTAAATTGAGTGTGAGGTTCATTCATGAATTTGCTAACTTTTTTTTCAAATTGAAGTATTTCTATATTTTTATCCGCTTATTGCTTGCGGCAAAATCAACCCGTTTTTCGTCTCCTATTTTACATCCTCATCACGTGGCAATACCCTCCAATTGAGATTCTGGCCGATAGGCGGCCGTGACACTACGTCATTTACTTAACATTTGATTTGAACATGCGTGACTTGTTTTCGGCATCCCCGACAGCTTGATGCTCATGGCCGATTCGTGCATGCGCACTTTCTTCAGTACTTAATGCGCATTGTAGCCCAGTAGTCCGGTCAATTGCATTCGCATTGCGGGTAACATGCGGACATCGCGCATGCGCAAATGGACTGGATCATTGTGAACGCGCAAGAGAAGTGACGTATAGAGCGGGTGGGAACGCTCTATACGTAGAGAGTGAAAATCCAGGAAGAAGAAGATGGGAGGAGACGAAAATCAAACGGATGCATAAAACGTTAGTGAATAAAAATACAAAATAAGATATTTTTAGCAAAAAAAAAACTTGGCGATTATGTTAATATACATGTGTATTATGCAATGCTATGTTTTCATTTGTGTAAATTAACTTTCACTTTAATGTTAACTGATATATGCCCAGACGTTCGAAAGACTTTTGTTGTCCCTCCCCCAAGTTCCTGAGGAGGTTCTTGATTCACTGTCTACCTTTTATATTCTGGAAGAAATTGTCATAGCCATTAAAGATTTAAAAATTGCTAGGGCCCAGATAGATTATCCAGCCTATTTTAAAAGCTCATACCTTACCAATTCTTCTACAGGTATTTAACTAAGCCTTTTATTTTGCAATAAATTCTTAGAATCTATGATTATATCAATCCCAAAGATGAGTACAGATCTTAAATTGTGCAAAAATGATGCATGTAGTGGAATGAAAGTAGTATTAAAATAAATGGTAGTTTCAGAATTAGTTTTCCTATACTATAAAGGTTACCATCACTTTAAATTGGGAAACTAATTTTCATTTCTATGTCCCTTGAACTCTCCCTACTGTTGCAATAACAAATGGGGTTGTGCAGCTGTGTAACTTGGGTGCAATCCTCCTTTTAAAGGGATATGAAACCCCAAATTTTTCTTTCATGATTCAGATAGAACAAGCAATTTTAAGCATTTTTTTAAATTTACTCCTATTATCAATTTTTCTTTGTTCTCTTGGTATGCTTTGTTGAATGAGCAGCAATGCACTACTGGTTGCTAACTAAAGACATGGGTGAGCCAATGACAAATCGGTATATATATGCAGCAACCAATCAGCAGTTAGAACCTAGGTTCTTTGTTGATCCTGAGCTTTCCTAGATAAACCTTTCAGCAAAGGAAAACAAGAGAAGGAAGCAAATTAAATAATTCAAGTAAATTGGAAAGTGGTTTAAAATGGTATGCTCTGTCTGAATCATGAAAGAAAAAAAATGTGGGTTTCATGTCCTTTTTAAGGGCAAAGGCTTTTCTCAGTTTCTGTGCATTAAAGGAAAAATCTAGTCAAAATTAAACTTGTATGATTCAGATAGAGCATTCAATTTTAAAGGGACAGTCAAGTCCAAAAAAATAGGGCATGTAATTTTAAACAACTTTCCAATTTACTTTTTTCAACAATTTTGCTTTGTTCTCTTAGTATTCTAGTTGAAAGCTAAACCTAGGAAGGCACATATGATAATTTCTAAGCCCTTGAAGGCCGCCTCTATTTTATTTACTTTTCACAGCAGGGGAGAGCAAGCTCATGTAGGCCATATAGATAGCATTGTGATCACGCTCGTGGCTAGTGGCAGACACTGCACTAATTGGCTAAAATGCAAGTCAATAGATAATAACTAAAAGTCATGTGATTGGGGCGGTCAGAAGATGCTTAGATACAAGTTAGTCACATAAGTAAAAAGTATATTAATATAACTGTGTTGGTTTTGCAAAACTGGGGAATGGGTAATAAAGGGATTATCTATCTTTTTAAACAACAAAAATTCTGGTGTTGACTGTCCCTTCAAGCAACTTTCTAATTTACTCCTATTATCAATTTTTATTAGTTCTCTTGCTATCTTTATTTAACCCTTTGAGTCCTAAGCACTTTCCCACCTGGGTGCTAAGCCGATTTGAGTTTTCTGTTTTTTTTAACTTTGTATAAAAAAAAAAAGAGTCAGATCCCCAAGACTTATACTGTTGGAAAGGTTAGGTGATAACCTTTCCAACGGTGGGTCTTGGGGGTCTGTAGCTGCTTAGATGCCTAAGATACAGGCTTCTAAGCAGCATGCCCCTTTTCCCTATACTTTTCATTGTGATTTTTAAATAAAGTTGCGCAGTGACGTCATCACGTCACTGCGCGTGACGTTACTGCGCAAAACGTGAAGCCCCGTGCCTGTCACTATACAGGCCCGATCGCCGGGGTAGAAGCAGGTGGGAGCCCCCAGATCTCCCTCAAGATGGGAGAGTGCTAGCGGCAGCTCTGAGTCGTCGTTAGCACCTGAGACAATTTGCGATGGCTCAGAACCGTCGTTAGCACTCAAGGGGTTAAAAAAGCAAGAATGTAAGCATAGGAGTCAGCCCATTTTTGGTTCAGAACCTGGGTAGCACTTTCTGATTAGTGTCTAAATGTAGCCACCAATCAGCCAGCACTACTCAATTTTGGCATTTTAGCACTCTATTGGTTTCACCATCTCTCTTGTTAGGTTTATCCATAAATATTACATACAGTTTTCTAACAAACAAAAAAGGCTTTCTTGTGACATCCTAAATAAAGAAGCTTTTTGTGCAGTTTTCTTTGTAATATTTTCTACTAATGTAGGTAAAGAAAAATACCTATGTATAGTAAGACTGCTGAAAATAATCGATTCAGTGATGCATCGTGATGCAGCCGTTAACGATGCTGTATCGATGCAGTGCAGACCTGAATCGATTCAGGGGTGACGTCATCGCGCAACGTCACGTGACCCCGCCTCTCTCAAAGAGCAGTATATTCAGAGAAGCCGACATAAGGATCAATCTGTCCTTATGCTTTGCAGCGGCTTGCAGTTTTCATGGTTACAGCCACACCACATCAGGACTTGCTATGCACACTGTGCAGATATCTGACACGGAGAGCACTCCAACAGACCTCCCCTCACACACACACAAATGTTCAGGAATTTTTGACACCTATATCCTAAAGAGCCGACAGCAGCTTCATGTAAACAGTGAATCTTTTCTTGTATTATCGATTCACTGTTTACTGTTGGGGTCTCTGCTGCATGTTTGCTCTCTGTCATATCCCTAGATAACGAGCATTTGAGGGTTGCTATAAGATATAGTAAGTCGAGTTTTACAAAAGTCGCACAATTTATACTTTATTTTCAACATTTTGAGAGGCAATTGTGTGACTTTTGTAAAACTTGACTTACTATATCTAATAGCAACCCATAAATGCTTGTTAGCTAGGGATATGAGAGCAAACATACAGCAGAGCAGAGACCGCAACAGTAAACAGTGAATCGATAATACAAGAAAAGATTCACTGTTTACATGAGGCTGCTGTTGGCAGTAGGTGTCATAAAAATTCCTGACCAGAACATTTGTGTGTGAGAGGGGCGGTCTGTTGGACTTGGAGTGCTCTCCGTGTCAATATCTGTGCAGTGTGCACAGCAAGTCCTGATGTGGTGCAGCTTGTGTAAAACCCAGAGCCAGACTCCCTTGAACATGCAGCTGTAGTTAGGGAGACAAAGCTATTCTGGAACTCCAGACTCAGTGCATACTGGGGAGAGGAAGCACCGAGGTCAGCAGAGTCTTGGCTATACAGAAGAGGGGTGGAATAACCACCTTCCTGTGGCCTTCCCCCGATTTATGGAAAATTGACCACTACTGTACAATATGTGTATATATATATATATATATATATATATATATATATATATATATATATATATATATATGTATCCTGTTCGTATGTGTGTATATATATATATATATATATAATTTGCATACAAAGAGAGAAGCGCTCTACCAGGAACGAACAACAGCTCAGTGGCTTGTTCTATGGCGATTTACCACCCGGAAGCAGCCTCTTTTAGACCAGTGTGCTTTTCACAGAAGAAAATATATATATATTGTTCGTATGTGTATATATATATATATATATATATAAATATATATATATATATATATATATATATATATTGATATATATATATATATATAGTTCGTATGTGTATATATATATATATATATATATATATATATTGTTTGTATGTGTGTATATATATATATATATAGTTCGTATGTGTATATATATATATATATATATATATATATATATATATATATATATATATATATATATATATATATAGTTCGTATGTGTATATATATATAGCCAAAAACAGGAAAAAGTATATGCACTCTCACCAACTGCCATCAACTGCCAGGGTGCTCTGTGGGGAAATCCATCAGCCAAAAAAGAAAAAAGCACTCACTGGTCTTCAGATAACATATCCAAATATACTATACTAATAAAGTATATTTGGATATGTTATCTGAAAACCAGTGAGTGCTTTTTTTTTTTTTTTTATATATATTTTGTTTGTATATATATATAAAAAATATGAAATAGAACAAGAACAAGTTCATGAAAATTATGGGCAGTAATCGTGATGCATCGCGGAATTGAATCAAATCGTTGACAGGATAATCATAATTGAATTGAATCGTGAGACCAGTGAAGATGCACACCCCTAAATTGTATAGGTTTCCATTTTATTTATAGCAAATATAGGCTAAATACTACGGAATTATTGGTTTAAAACTAAAACTTGTTATGCCTGGACAGTAAAGCCTAATAGCAGTCACCCAATCCAAAACTGTAACACAAAAATATATATTTCTAGAAACCCCAGGGTATTTGCCTAGATGCATTTTGGTACTTTTAATTTAACTCTTATCACCAAGTGTAGAAAAATTATAATAAAAAAAAAAAAACTATGTTAAAATAAAGTTTAATGTATGACATAGGTGCTGAAAGCTAGAGGAGGGGTCAAAACAGGCCATTTTTACAAAACAATTGCTTCTCATTTATTACATTTCATCACTGTGACTTTCTGTAACTGATCGCATGACCATGGTACAATATGGCATAGTTTGCGAGTGGAGTGCAAAATTGCGCTTTCACAAGTACGATATTTGTGCTCTACTCAGTAATACCAGCGAACGCAAAATCTCCCCTTTACGGGTGCACGTTAAAATAGCGCTCCCCTTGTAATGTAGCCATATATTGGGCATCACTGGACTGCCGCATTGAAGCATACCATTATATAGGCTCAAGTTTAAAAGGGACAGGAAACAAATAACTTTTCTTTTGTGATTCAAACAGAGTGCAGAATTTTAAAAACGTTTCCAATTTACATCTATTATCAAATTAGCTTAGTTCCCATGATATTCTTTGTTGTAAGCAGGGCATTTTTTTTGGGTGTATTTACTGGTACTGAGTACCACCACCTCTGCAATCTCATAACGGGTAATATTTGCAATCATGTAAATACTCACACAAGGGGGCACAATATATCAATGAGTAGCTGCACTTTTTGTTAAACAAAAAAGCACTGGTTTTAAGAGATACATAGGAAGGTTGTCTGGAGCACTACATGGCAGAAATATTGCTGCCATCTAGTGTTCTTGCAAAAGGATAACATTCTTGCAAAACTGTTGCCATATAGTGCTCTAGACATGTGCATGTTCCTGAGCTTGTTTCAATGAACGATACCAAGAGAACAAAAACATTTTGATGAAAGAAGTAAAATTAGAAAGTTGATTAAAATTGCATACTCTATCTGAATCATGGGGGTGGGGTGGGTTTCATGTGCCTTTAAGTATACAATCACTGTGATTGGCTGTCACAATGGTTGTTTACACAGTAACAGTCATACTTGACTGTCACTGCACTGTTGTTGGATAGCCTCACATTCAAGCATCCAGCAACAGCATGAGATAAACATTGACCTGAGTGAATATCTCATGTAATGAATGCACCCCACTGACAGACGTCCAGTTACTGGGACACCCTGCGCCTGAGATTACTTGCTTGGAGTGGCCTCCATAGCACTATTTCTATAGAGAGCAGCAATGTTTTAATGATACAAATAGTCCGGGGTACCTAAATGCCATCTAGAGTTTTGAAAAATAATGCATTACTCATACCAAGCCATAAGATAATATCTAAGGCAGTACGTACTGAGGACACAAAATTTGAGGCAGTTGTTGTCACTGTTGCAGTTGCTGAAGATGAAGAAAGCCTTAATGCCTTGGCAAATAAAGTCCACATCACTGCATTACAAATAAAGACCGTGCACATACAAATGAGACGAAGCAGCAGGTGTACCTGAAACAAGAAAGGGAAGAAAAAAAAATATGTATTGGAGTAAGCCCAAGCGTATTGAAAGGCTATAAAAGTTCAAAAAGAGAATGTTATAATGTCTTATAAGTAAGCAATAGTGATTATACAACATTTTAACTTTTTTTGTACTTTTCAGGTTAAAGTAAGATACCAGTAATGCACAACTGGGAGCTTGCTGGACACAAGTATGTGTCCTATCCGTCTCGTACTTTGGCACATTAGGTATTGTAGTGCGATTGTGATGGGGAATAGTGATGAAGGGCTAATTAAATGTAAAGGAGTTTTTCCCAGGTTGAAGAGATCACATTGAAGGGTAAAATTGGGTTAATGGGTTATTACTCTCAGCTTCTGGTATTTCTGGGATTCACTACAATGGGACTTTGATAAAAGAGCTACTGATAACTACAATGCAGATTTGATTCATCTTACACAACTAATATGCACTCCACTGGCACACAAACTCTATATATATTAAAGGAACCAGCAGAGGCGTAACTAGAAACCACAGGGCCCAGGTGCACGAATCTAAGAAGGCCCCCCCACCCCACCCCAAAAAAAGGTAAATTTGATACATATTTTTTATTATTATTTATTTTTAACATTTAATGCAGAAAAAAATGTGAATCAGATTACATATCTGCAAAAAGAGGTACCCTGTGCCCACAGTCTGTGAGATGGTCTGACCCCCTATTACTGTATATAGTGACACTAACCCACCAGTACTGTATATAGTGAGTCAGTGACACAGTCTGTAATCTGCCGGTGAGATGGCTGGCCTGACCCTACCCGCCCCAGTACTTTATAAAGTGACCACAGTAGTCTGTGACATGGTCCAGCCCCCCCCCCGTACTGTATATAGTGGTACTGTATAGTGACACTGTTTACCCCCCGCCCCCCCCCCCATGCTGTAGTAACAAGGTCTGTCACATACATACACATAAACACCAATGGGTAAAACAGAAACACTAACCCCTGTAGTCAGAGACAAAGACACTAGTGAAGCATCACATCACACTCACATGATATCACTGAAGGCAGTAGCAGGTCAACGTTTTTTTGGGGTTTTTTTTAAGCTGGGCCCCCACCCTTGGGGGCCCAGTCGCAGTTGCACACTCTGCACCCCCTGTAGTTTCGCCCCTGGGAACCAGGTGTTTGCCAGGTTTTTTTAATTTGCACGCTTTTTATAAGGTGTTTTTTTTTTTTTTTTAATAAAATAAAAATCTGATATTCTTTTGTGTGTGATAAATGTATTGTACCTTTGGTCCAGACAACTGCATATTGGTCATGTGTTTTCTAAAAAAAAAAAAAAAAAGCCATTGCCAATAGCAACAGGGTTGTCCCTATCAGTCACAGCAAGCATATGCTCTGTCACTTAGAAATGAAAAAATGTTTTATAACTGACAAAACCAGTATTTTCAGCTTTTAAGTGTAAATATTTTCATACTTTTATTCACGAATATAAACGTGAATCCGATTCATTTTGTAGAAAAAAAATCTTTTAAAAACTAATATACTTATATTTAACAATTCTTATTATTGTGTCATTTTGTCAGTTATAATTATCTCTGCATGTCAGTGCACTTGTCACTATGCTTCCCTCTAAGCTGCAGTCACTTACCCAATCGCAGATGCCCTCTCCCAACTCCCAGACTGCAGCTTCACAGGCATCCCTCAAGTAATCTGTGCCCAAAGCCAATTTGGCAGAACATGCAGCTAGTGCCCCTAGGAGTCCTGCCACCGCACTGCATCCCCAGCTGGACCACATGGAAGCTAAAACATAATATTACAAGTGTGCTACGCTACGCTTCCTACTTCTCTCATATGACTTCTCGACTTCTCAGGCATAACTGTTTGATAGAGGCAACGGCGACCATTTTCTTTCTGGGCAAATGTTCTACAGGACGGAGTTGTCACTTTAGTCTGCCCGTCTCAAGTTTACTAATTGAAATTGCTCGCGTAATATATGATACTTTCATATCTGAATAAATTTTTTATTCTAGTCAGCAAACGTCGAAATATTTTTTATATAGTTTTTGTTTTATTATTACGCAACGAATCCATATTTAGTTAAAAGGTATTATAGATAAACGTTTATGATAACTCCCTGTATCTGGCTATTTATCCTTGGCCAGTGACAGAGCTTAGTTACGGGGGCAATAAACGTTATATTTTTTAACTGTTTTGTTTTAATGTTTATTTTATATGTGTTTTTTGCGAAGATTTTTGAAGAGCGCAATTCAGGCAAACATATCATATCACTCAGCGCTTGGCTCCGCATCGGCAGCGGCGCTTACAGTAAAATCACGTGTGCAGCATACGCTGCTGATTGGCTGCGTATTGACAAAAAAAAAAAAAAAAATGACATTTGTTTTTTTTACTGCTCCACTATCTTGTGGAACCAGAACATGCTATTTTATTTCTGTTTATTCAATGTATTTATTTGTTTTCATTGCATTGGTATGATTTATATATCAATTGTTTGGTAAAATCTTAGTTTAGCGTTCTAAATCATTTTCTCAGCCATATCTCATTATTTTCCTACAAAAATTGGCGTGGGGGTTCAGATGAGGGCTACCAACAATGCTGCAATGTTTGTGTCTCCAGGAACAAAAAGGGGAGCCATATTTTGGGGTGTAAAGTCCCTGTTTTCCCCATAGACTTTCCCCAGCCAGCCAGCTCTGCTCACCTACATGGATACATTGTATCAAACCCTCAGCCTACAGCTTTTTATACATTTGTAATTGTTTACTGTACACAGACACTTAAAGCAGCCCTCTTAGTAACTAACAACTGTACAAACTGCTGAGGAAATAATGTCCACACAGCCTTAAAGGGCAGGATAGCACCTGGTCACACAGTCTTAAAGGGACAGACAAAAAAAAACCACAGCCTTGAAAGGGTCAACTAGCACCACACACACATAGTCTTAAAGGGACAGATCACCATAATGTGCATGCAGCGCAACCTTAAAGGGCAGCTCGACACCTGCGCACACAGCCTTAAAGGGACAGATCACTGTAATGTGCACGCAGCGCAACCTTAAAGGGCAGCTCGACACCTGCGCACACAGCCTTAAAGGGACAGATCACTATAATGTGCACGCAGCTCAACCTTAAAGGGCAGCTCGACACCTGCGCACAGAGCCTTAAAGGGCAGCTCAACACCTGTGCACAAAGCCTTAAAGGGACAGATCACAGTAATGTGCACGCAGCACAACCTTAAAGGGCAGCTCGACACCTGCGCACACAGCCTTAAAGGGACAGATCACAGTAATGTACACACAGCGCAACCTTAAAGGGCAGCTCGACACCTGCGCACAGAGCCTTGAAGGGCAGCTCGACACCTGCGCACAAAGCCTTAAAGGGACAGATCACAGTAATGTGCACGCAGCTCAACCTTAAAGGGCAGCTCGACACCTGCACATACAGCCTTAAAGGGACAGATCGCAGTAATGTTCATGCAGCGCAAACTTATAGGACAACTCGACACCTGCGCACACAGCCTTAAAGGGACAGATCACTAAAAGGTGCACGCAGCGCAACCTTAAAGGGCAGCTCGCCACCTGCACACACAGCTTTAAAGGGACAGATCACTGTAATGTGCACGCAGCACAACCTTAAAGGGCAGCTCGACACCTGCGCACACAGCCTTAAAGGGACAGATCACTGTAATGTGCACGCAGCGCAACCTTAAAGGGCAGCTCGACACCTGCGCACACAGCCTTAAAGGGACAGATCACTGTAATGTGCACGCAGCGCAACCTTAAAGGGCAGCTCGACACCTGCGCACAAAGCCTTAAAGCAACAGATCACAGTAACGTGGACGCAGCTCAACCTTAAAGGGCAGCTCGACACCTGCGCACACAGCCTTAAAGGGACAGATCACTGTAATGTGCACGCAGCACAACCTTAAAGGGCAGCTCGACACCTGCGCACACAGCCTTGAAGGGCAGCTCGACACCTGCGCACACAGCCTTAAAGGGACAGATCACCATAATGTGCACGCAGCTCAACCTTAAAGGGCAGCTCGACATCGGCGCACACAGCCTTAAATAGACAGATCACCATAATGTGCACGCAGCGCAACCTTAAAGGGCAGCTCGACACCTGCGCACAGAGCCTTAAAGGGCAGCTCGAGACCTGCGCACAAAGCCTTAAAGGGACAGATCACAGTAATGTGCACGCAGCACAACCTTAAAGGGCAGCTCGACACCTGCGCACACAGCCTTAAAGGGACAGATCACAGTAATGTACACACAGCGCAACCTTAAAGGGCAGCTCGACACCTGCGCACACAGCTTTAAAGGGACAGATCACTGTAATGTGCACGCAGCACAACCTTAAAGGGCAGCTTGACACCTGCGCACACAGCCTTGAAGGGCAGCTCGACACCTGCGCACAAAGCCTTAAAGGGACAGATCACAGTAATGTGCACGCAGCACAACCTTAAAGGGCAGCTCGACACCTGCACACACAGCCTTAAAGGGACAGATCACTATAAGGTGCACGCAGCGCAACCTTAAAGGGCAGCTCGCCACCTGCGCACACAGCTTTAAAGGGACAGATCACTGTAATGTGCATGCTGCTCCATAACTCTAAAGACCGCTGCTCCATAACAGATCTGCTGCCTCTGAGGCTGCGGTCTTCAATACGCCCGATCCTATACAATCGGGCTGATTGACACCCCCTGCTAGCGGCCGATTGGCCGCAAATCTGTAGGGGGCAGCAATGCACAAGCAGTTCACAAAAACTGCTTGTGCAATGATAAATGTCGACAGCTTATGCTGCCAGAATTTATCGATGTGCGGCGGACATGATACGCTACATTGTATCATGTCTGTCCGCACTTTAGTAAATCGGCCCCTTAGAGATGGCTCAAGGCAATCATAAAAAGAGTTAGAGATTTTATGGCATTCACACAAAGCCATGAGCTGTGCTTTTAGTCTGTGAGTGTGTGCGTTTTGTTGTTGTTGAGCTAACAGTTTGAACGGTTCCCCAATCAGCCCTCTAGTCCAGTGTTTTTCAACCAGTGTGCCGTGGCACACTAGTGTGCCGTGAGAGATCCTCAGGTGTGCCACGGCAGACTGACAACAGTGTGACATATTTTTTAAACTTTGCTTGTTTTTTACTCCCAGTGCAGGGGTAGTTTGTAGGAGGCATGGCATAACAGCACAATACATACAGTATGTGTGTGTTTGTGTGTATGTGTATATATATATATATTCTGTATTAGGCTACAATGTGTGATTTTTTTTGAAATTTTGGGATGGTGGTGTGCCACAGGATTTTTTTATGTAAAAAAGTGTGCCACGGCAAAAAAAAGGTTAAAAATCACTGCTCTAGTCATACAGCACCTTTGTTTTAGAGAGATTATTGGAAAATATTTCAAACTGTTAGTTCAACAAAAATATCACTTTTCAAGTTGGTGGCCAGAGGGCATGGTATTTGAATTTCAGCGCTACATTAAAAAGTATATAGTGCATCTTCATAACAACTGAATAGTTAAACTCCTTCTAAAATATCTATAACATTCCAGATTTGTTTAGACAAAGGGAAAAGTTTACTATCACTTTAAGGACTGTGTGCATTGTGTGAGGGTGTCCGTGCCTTTAAGACTGTGCAAGCGTAATGTGATCTGTGCTGTTAAGGCTGAGTGTGCTGTGTTTGTGCACCTGTACCATTAAAACTGTGTGTGTCTGGTGTGAGCTCCCCCTTTAAAGTCTGCGTTTGTGTCTGTCACTTTAATACTGGGTGCCCCTTTAATGCTGTGTGCATTTGGGTGTGCTTAAAAGCCTGTGTGCCCGCCCCTTAAAGACTGTGCATGGTGTGAGATGTTCCTTTAAGGCTGTGTGCATTGCGTGCGGATGTATACTGTTATCGTTCCATTTAAAACTGTGTGCGTGTGGTGTGACTTTACCCACGAAAGGTTGTGTGTGCCTGCCCCTTTAAGACTGTGTGAGCAGGCGGTGAGCTGCCCTTTAAGGCTGTGCTAGGTGTGCATGGTGTGAGCTGTTCCTTTAACACTGTGTGGTTATGGTGTAAGGTGTTCCTTTAAAAGGCTGTGCACGTGCCCCTGTCCCTTTAAGACAGATCGTCCCTTTAAGGCGGTGTGCTTTGCGTTTGGATGCATACTATCGCTCCCTTTAAAACTGTGTGCGTTTAACCACTAAAGGTTGTGTGTGCCTGTACCTTAAAGACTGTGTACGCAGGTGCAGAGCTTGCCTTTAAGGTTGCGCTGCGTGAACATTACGGTGATCTGTCCCTTTAGGCTGTATGCGTGTGGTGCAAGTTGTCCTTTTAAAGGCTGAGAGTGCTCTGTGTGCGTGCACGTGCCACTGACCCGTTAAGACAGAGCGTCCCTTTAAGGCTGCGCGCATAACATGGGGATGCATACTATTGCTCCCTTTAAAACTGTGCGTGTAAACTCACTAAAAGGTTGTGTGCCTGCCCCTTTAAGAGTGTGAGCAGGTGCCGAGCTGCCCTTTAAGGTTGCGCTGCGTGTACATTACGGTGATCTGTCCCTTTAAGGCTGTGTGCGCAGGTGTCAATCTGCCCTTTAAGGTTGCGCTGCGTGCACATTACAGTGATCTGTCCCTTTAAGGCTGTGTGCGCAGGTGTCGAGCTGCCCTTTAAGGTTGCGCTGCGTGCACATTACAGTGATCTGTCCCTTTAAAGCTGTGTGCGCAGGTGGCGAGCTGCCCTTTAAGGTTGCGCTGCGTGCACCTTATAGTGATCTGTCCCTTTAAGGCTGTGTGCGCAGGTGTCGAGTTGTCCTATAAGGTTGTGCTGCGTGCACATTACTGTGATCTGTCCCTTTAAGGCTTTGTGCGCAGGTGTCGAGCTGCCCTTCAAGGCTGTGTGCGCAGGTGTCAAGCTGCCCTTTAAGGTTGTGCTGCGTGCACATTACAGTGATCTGTCCCTTTAAAGCTGTGTGCGCAGGTGGCGAGCTGCCCTTTAAGGTTGCGCTGCGTGCACATTACTGTGATCTGTCCCTTTAAGGCTTTGTGCGCAGGTGTCGAGCTGCCCTTCAAGGCTGTGTGCGCAGGTGTCAAGCTGCCCTTTAAGGTTGTGCTGCGTGCACATTACAGTGATCTGTCCCTTTAAAGCTGTGTGCGCAGGTGGCGAGCTGCCCTTTAAGGTTGCGCTGCGTGCACCTTATAGTGATCTGTCCCTTTAAGGCTGTGTGCGCAGGTGTCGAGTTGTCCTATAAGTTTGCGCTGCATGAACATTTCTGCGATCTGTCACTTTAAGGCTGTGTGTGCAGGTGTCGAGCTGCCCTTTAAGGTTGTGCTGCGTGCACATTACTGTGATCTGTCCCTTTAAGGCTTTGTGCGCAGGTGTCGAGCTGCCCTTCAAGGCTGTGTGCGCAGGTGTCAAGCTGCCCTTTAAGGTTGAGCTGCGTGTGCATTACTGTGGTCCGTCCCTTTAAGGCTGTGTGCGCAGGTGTCGAGTTGTCCTTTAAGTTTGCGCTGCATGAACATTACTGCGATCTGTCCCTTTAAGGCTCTGTGCGCCGGTGTCGAGCTGCCCTTTAAGGTTGCGCTGCGTGTACATTATTGTGATCTGTCCCTTTAAGGCTGTGTGCGCCGGTGTCGAGCTGCCCTTTAAGGTTGTGCTGCGTGCACATTAAGGCGATCTGTCCCTTTAAGGCTGTGTGCGCAGGTGTCGAGCTGCCCTTTAAGGTTGTGCTGCGTGCACATTACAGTGATCTGTCCCTTTAAGGCTTTGTGCGCAGGTGTCGAGCTGCCCTTTAAGGCTGTGTGCGCAGATGTCGAGCTGCCCTTTAAGGTTGCGCTGCGTGCACATTACAGTGATCTGTTCCTTTAAAGCTGTGTGCGCAGGTGGCGAGCTGCCCTTTAAGGTTGCGCTGCGTGCACCTTATAGTGATCTGTCCCTTTAAGGCTGTGTGCGCAGGTGTCGAGTTGTCCTATAAGTTTGCGCTGCATGAACATTACTGCGATCTGTCCCTTTAAGGCTGTATGTGCAGGTGTCGAGCTGCCCTTTAAGGTTGTGCTGCGTGCACATTACTGTGATCTGTCCCTTTAAGGCTTTGTGCGCAGGTGTCGAGCTGCCCTTCAAGGCTCTGTGCGCAGGTGTTGAGCTGCCCTTTAAGGTTGCGCTGTGTGTACATTACTGTGATCTGTCCCTTTAAGGCTGTGTGCGCAGGTGTCGAGCTGCCCTTTAAGGTTGTGCTGCGTGTACATTACTGTGATCTGTCCCTTTCAGGCTTTGTGCTCAGGTGTCCAGCTACCCTTTAAGGCTCTGTGCGCAGGTGTCGAGCTGCCCTTTAAGGTTGCGCTGCGTGTACATTATGGTGATCTGTCCCTTTAAGGCTGTGTGCGCCGGTGTCGAGTTGCCCTTTAAGGTTGAGCTGCATGCACATTATGGTGATCTGTCCCTATAAGGCTGTGTGCGCAGGTGTCGAGCTGCCCTTTAAGGTTGCGCTGCGTGCACATTACAGTGATCTGTCCCTTTAAGGCTGTGTGCGCAGGTGTCGAGCTGCCCTTTAAGGTTGCGCTGTGTGTACATTACTGTGATCTGTCCCTTTAAGGCTGTGTGCGCAGGTGTCGAGCTGCCCTTTAAGGTTGCGCTGCATGCACATTATGGTGATCTGTCCCTTTAAGACTGTGTGACCAGGTGCTAGCTGCCCTTTAAGGTTGAGCTGCATGCACATTATGGTGATCTGTCCCTATAAGGCTGTGTGCGCAGGTGTCGAGCTGCCCTTTAAGGTTGCGCTGCGTGCACATTACAGTGATCTGTCCCTTTAAGGCTGTGTGCGCAGGTGTCGAGCTGCCCTTTAAGGTTGCGCTGTGTGTACATTACTGTGATCTGTCCCTTTAAGGCTGTGTGCGCAGGTGTCGAGCTGTCCTTTAAGGTTGCGCTGCATGCACATTATGGTGATCTGTCCCTTTAAGACTGTGTGACCAGGTGCTATCCTGCCCTTTAAGGCTGTGTGAACATTATTTCCTCAGCAGTTTGTACAGATGTTACTGACAGGGCTGCTTTAAGTGTCTGTGTACAGTAAACATTTACAAATGTATAAAAACCTGTAGGCTGAGGGTTTGATACAATGTATCCATGTAGGTGAGCAGAGCTGGCTGGCTGTGTAAAGTCTATGGGGAAAACAGGGACTTTACACCCCAAAATATGTCTCCCCTTTTTGTTCCTGGAGACACAAACACTGCAGAATTGTTGGTAGCCCTCATCTGAACCCCCACGCCAATTTTTGTAGGAAAATAATGAGATATGGCTGAGAAAATGATTTAGAACGCTAAACTAAGATTTTACCCAATTGTTTTCGCTTCGTTTAAAAAAAAAAGAATAAATCACTTGAGAGTATAACTATGAAAAGTAAGATAAACTAATTGCTAATATATATCAGAAATACATTTTTAACAGGTTTGCGGTTTTATATTTGATTTTTAAAGCTCTAAAATCATATAGTTGTAAAGATAAATAGATGACAAATAGATAGACTGCAGATAGATGATGATGGATGACACACACACACACACACACACACACACACACACACACACACACACACACACACACACACACACACACACACACACACACACACACACACACACACACACACACGTGTTCCAGGCCCCTCTCAAAATTGTCATAAGTAACACACTTGCATTTTTCTGCAAACAGTTCTTTCTATGCATTCCAATCGGGACTGATTTATAGACAGGAAGATCTTGTTCATTTGAAATCTGCTCGATAGCTCAGATCTGTTTAAAACTTATTAATTTCAGCTTGCTTGGCTTTGCTGCAACGCAAGTGGACAGCTCCCCCTACTGGCTATTTTAATAAATGCACTGCTTCTCAATGCTTTTCAATAGCAGTCACATGACTGGGAAAAAAGGTTGTTATTCTGAAACGGTGTAAATTGAACCGTTGTAAAACGAGGGCCACCTGTATTTAGTACAAAAATATTTCACAAGGATTTAGATTAGATTAGAGTTGCCAACTTTTTTTGTTTTTTTTAAAGAAAATAAGGGAGACTAAGCAATCGATACATTTTATGTATGAAATCAACAAATTATACAGTAGTTACTGAAAAATACTTTATTTGTATACAGTTTGGTACAACAAAATTCTCATACAAGTTAACTTCATTCACACAGTCTAGCTTAAAGGGACACTCAGGTCAAATTACATTTTCTTGATTCAGATGCAGCATGTAATTTTAAACAACTTTCCAATTTACTTCCATTAAAAAAAATGTACATATTCTTTTATATTTACACTTTTTGAGTCACCAGCTCCTACTAAGCATGTGCAAGAATTCACAGGCTATACGTATATGCATCTGTGATTGGCTGATTGCTATCACATGGTACAGGGGGATTGGAAATATACATAACTTTGAAATTTGTTAGAAAAAAATCTACTATTTTGAAATTCAGAGTAAATGCTATTGAAGTGTCTTGTTATCTTGCATTTGTTTGATTATGCAAATCTACTGTGTTTACTGGTTCTTTAATACATTTAACAAGTTACTGCAATTCCGTGAATTCTATTCCTCATTTAAAGGGATATGAAACCCAAACAATTTCTTTTGTGATTGACACAGAGCATACTATTTTTAAAAAGTTTCCAGTTTACTTATATTATCAAATTTGCTTCATTTCCATGATATTCCGTGTTGAAGAGATACCTAGGTAGGCATCTGAAGAACTAAAAGGCAGGAAATAGTGCTGACATCTAGTGCTCTAGCAAATGAATAGCATTCTTGCAAAACTGCTACCATATAGAGCTCCAGAAATGGGCTGTCTGCTAAGCATACGTCCTTGCTGTTCAACAAAAGATACCAAGACAAAGAAAAATTGATAATAGAAGTAAATTAGCAAGTTGTTTAAAATCGCACGCTCTATCTGAATCATGAAAGAGAAATGTTGTGTTTAATATCCCTTTAAGGCACAGTGAGAGTAAATACATTAAACTGTCAGATATATCAAAAGTATTAACTAAATAAAAGTACATTATTAAATGTTTGAAATTAAGATTTTACATGTAAAGAAAACAAGGGAGAAAAATGTTCTAGGAGCCAATAAATAAGGAGGCTGTAAAAAACGTATATGAAAGAGCATTGCTTTCTCGTTGGCACTTTCTGTTATTTAGAATATGCAAACTAATGCATACTATGAAATATTTTTAAAAGTTGGCATTGATGAGACAGACCTACAATACAAAATCAGGGCAGTTTGTCTGTAGACCCTAAAGATGAAATTATTATAAGGGTCATACAAAACTCTCACCAGCTATTTAGACACAAGAAAAGGCACCACTGTCTCCAGCATTTTCTACTGCTTACTGTATAAACGCTTCTAATCCAGAGTAATTTGTGGGAATGCTTATTTGAAGGGCAGTGGAAAGCATCAGCAGTGTCCTAGGGACTTTTAAAATAAGTTTTAAAGGGCTATTATAGCGGAACAATCTTAGCACTAGAGAACCTGCAACATTATGGACTAGATTACTATTGGCGCACTAATGTTCACGCGCACACAATATTGAAATATTGTGTTTGTGTTAACTAGCTTTGAAAGAAAACGTTAACGCACAAGCACTATCGCATTTTAGGCTTATCTGGCTAGCTAGTGTAACTGAAGTCCTTGCATAAAGGATAAGGAGTTAAAAAAAAGTTGCACCAAACAAAAATACATTAAAATATACAGTTATACTCATATATACGCTATCTGATAAAAATTATTCACATAAATAATATTTTAAAAAGTTATAAAGGTTCAAAGGTATATGGTATATGACAAGGTGTTTGATTGAAAAGGGCTATAATATATATATATATACACACATAAATATACATGTCTAAATATTTGTATGTATATATATATATATATATATATATATATATATGTGTGTGTGTGTATATATACTTGTGTATTTTTGTATTTATATGTGTATATATGTACAGGTAGCCCTCAGTTTACGCCGGGGTTAGGTTCCAGAAGGAATGATTGTAAATCGAAACCATTGTACATTGAAACCCAGTTTATAATGTAAGTCAATGGGAAGTGAGGGAGTTAGCTTCTAGGCCCCTCTCAAAATTGTCATAAGTAACACCTAATACATTATTTTTAAAGCTTTAAATGCTAAACAGCATTATAAACCTAATAAAATAACCACACAACACAGACTTTACTTGCATTTTTCTGCAAACAGTTCATTCTATGCATTCCAATCTGGACTGATTTATAGACAGGAAGATCTTGTTCCTTTGCAAGCTGCTTGATAGCTCAGGTCTGGTGTTAAACTGATTAATTTCAGCTTGCTTTGCTTGCATATCTTTGCTGCAACACAAGCGGACAGTTCCACCTACTGGCTATTTTAATCAATGCACTGCTTCTCAATGCTTTTCAATAGCAGTCACATGACTGAAAAAAAAGGTTGTTATTCTGAAACTGTGCAAATTGAACCGTTGTAAACCGAGGGCCACCTTATATACACATGTATAAGTAGTGAAATATCAGAAAGCGCCTAACTAGAGGCTATTGGGAGGTGGGTTAAGAGATTAAATAAGCTTTTCTATCAAGTGTAGATATTCTTGGTAAAAGACAACACAAGGTTGTATAAAGATGAATATGTAAGCAATATAAGAGTTTGACAAATTTAATACATTAAAATAAAATTAAGCATATAATCAGTTAAAAACATGGATCCATGTACATATTATAAAATATTGTACAATATTAATCGATAAATAACAATTTTTTTAAAACGATAAATAACAATTGTTTTAAAACACAAACTTATTCTAAAAATCACAAACTTTTTTAAAAAATTACTTTAAATATTGGGTTGACAATAAATTGTTGTTATTCAGTTCCTTAAAATGTAGTTTGGGTGTATTGCACCAGTTTATTGAGTGTCTCTAATTCCTTAGTGGGAATATCCTCCTCCGTGAAAAAATGTGATAAAACAATGATGGTATAAAAAATAAAAGTGATTCCTTTAAAGTGTTCCAGAAAAAATTCTGTGTTAAAAACAAAAATTCAAAAATTCTGTGTTTAAGAACAAAAATATATTGGTGTTCTAAAATCGGAAATATGTAGATCGAAAATATATTAACTCAAAAATTGAACTCAAAAAACGTGTAGTGATCCAAAAATGATGATAGTGAAAAATTAGTTAGTGGAAAAAAATTGTGTGAGTGTAGCTCCAAATCCTTAACCAATGGTTATTTGATGGTGTAAAGTAAATGTGTTGATAATAATGATGATTAAAATCCTCCTTTCCTTTCTGGCGAATGCTTTGTTGTTGGAGTGTTTTCTAGGGTATTCAGTCTATATTATAAGACTCTATCCTCATAAAACCTGCAAACAACAACAAAACAACATAGTGCAATAATGCTACAAATAGAAAAGAAAGTAATGAAATATTGCTCACCAAATTCTGTCAACGCGTTTCGGCCTCTCAGTTAGGCCTTTTTCAAGACTATGTTTTCTGGTGAGTTATGGTGGCTATTTAAGGTGTGTTCTACCAATCAGTGGGTCGTGTATTTGGCGCCAAAAAACGTTAGCCTAACTTGACCCGGAAGTATTATCTTTCCCTTACAGTTTTTCTATGAACTCTATTTTCTGTTTCCTTATTCTAGGTGTTCTATTATTGATTCTCTTTATATTGGGATTCCGTTTAATATTTTCTACTTGGTTGCTTATATTTCGTTTGTTTTGTCCCCTCGTTAAAACCGGATGGTTTAGTGAAACCGGAAGTATCAGATGTGAAAGGTTTCACTCGTTGAACCGGATGTTTGTATCTAAGTAAAAACCGGAAGTGACGTCTTGTCTATTGCGTCACTTCCGGTCTACCCCGTGTTTATAAACATTGCCGGTTGCCATGACAATACCTCCGGTATTGTGTTTTACAGAGGTGATATATAATTTAGCGGAGATTTCTCAGTATTTTGGGTACCAAAGGTTTGGTTTGTTTTATGGATGCCTTTTGCGATCGTACTATAGAAGAATCTACTAAAAAGTTAATACTTTTAAAGGGGATAGAAATGAGCTTGTAAATTAATGTAAAATTGAATCATATATGATTCAATTTTACATTATTTTACATTATTTTACATTGTTTTGTTGTTTTGTTGTTTTGTTGTTGTTTGCAGGTTTTATGAGGATAGAGTCTTATAATATAGACTGAATACCCTAGAAAACACTCCAACAACAAAGCATTCGCCAGAAAGGATAGGAGGATTTTAATCATTATTATTATCAACACATTTACTTTACACCATCAAATAACCATTGGTTAAGGATTTGGAGCTACACTCACACAATTTTTTTCCACTAACTAATTTTTCACTATCATCATTTTTGGATCACTACACGTTTTTTTAGTTCAATTTTTGAGTTAATATATTTTCGATCTACATATTTCCGATTTTAGAACACCAATATATTTTTGTTCTTAAACACAGAATTTTTGAATTTTTGTTTTTAACACAGAATTTTTTCTGGAACACTTTAAAGGAATCACTTTTATTTTTTATACCATCATTGTTTTATCACATTTTTTCACGGAGGAGGATATTCCCACTAAGGAATTAGAGACACTCAATAAACTGGTGCAATACACCCAAACTACATTTTAAGGAACTGAATAACAACAATTTATTGTCAACCCAATATTTAAAGTAATTTTTTAAAAAAGTTTGTGATTTTTAGAATAAGTTTGTGTTTTAAAACAATTGTTATTTATCGTTTTAAAAAAATTGTTATTTATCGATTAATATTGTACAATATTTTATAATATGTACATGGATCCATGTTTTTAACTGATTATATGCTTAATTTTATTTTAATGTATTAAATTTGTCAAACTCTTATATTGCTTACATATTCATCTTTATACAACCTTGTGTTGTCTTTTACCAAGAATATCTACACTTGATAGAAAAGCTTATTTAATCTCTTAACCCACCTCCCAATAGCCTCTAGTTAGGCGCTTTCTGATATTTCACTACTAATACATATCAATCTCAGGGGCAGCTAGGTACCCCATTATCAAAAAGCAAGATTGGGATACTTTGAGCGCTGTAAGATATTGTTTAATACACATGTATATACACATATATCATAATGTTAAGAAAATAACTAGTGTAGTTCATTTAACAACACTAAACAAGTCAGGAGGCTTCATTTTTCCACAGAAAACCTCTGGATACATTTTTTTCCAATGCAGCAGAGGATTCTGGGTAAGATATGCAAATTAGGTTCACAATGACTTACTTTTTTACTTTAGTTTGCTTTTATGCAGACTTATTTTCTTTAATCATTCAGATAGAGTATGCAATTTTAAGCACTTTCTAATTTACTCCTATTATCAATTTATCTTCAGAGTAAATCCTATAACATTAAGGGGCATATTCATGTATATCTGCAAATGTGGTATACATGATACATTGCACTGCATGTGAAGTGGGATGTTATATTGGAGAAACAAGCCAAAAACTGCACCTGCGGATGAACTTACACAGACACTCAATCAAAAACCACTGTGAAACAAAATACTGTACCCCTGTTGGTCACCATTTCACCCAACCTAACCACTCCATCCAAAACCTCAAAATCAAGATTCTCAGAAGCAACTTCAAAATCACCATGGAAAGAAAAACCTTTGAAATGAAAATTATAATGCACTTCAACTTGCTAAATTGTGGAGAGTGTGTATATTCCACACTCTCTATGCATAGGTACGCAGGTAAGCCTATGTCCACACTTTTGTCATTATTATTATTCCCTTTTTTTTTCTTTCTTTCTTTTCTCCTTTTTTGACTATCTTATATTCCCCTTTATACCTAATTTCCCATTTTTATTCATATTGATTCTATGTTGATATATAACTGTATGTCAGTATATGCTTTGTGTATAACCATATATTTCCCCTGCCTGTTATCCTTTACTGACACTGTCTGCCTGTCTCCTAAACCCCCATCATGATTTTTACGACACCCCCTCCTCCCCCTGCATTTAGACCTCTGTAACACTTTCTGTCTTTTTAGCATGTGTTTTTAGATATAATCTGTAAATTCCATCAAATTGGTCAGTATTGCTTCAGACTTGAAAAAGGAAGACATTCTTCCGAAAGCTTGTCATTTTATAAATGTATAGTTAGTCCAATAATAAGTATCATTGCTCAATGCAATACTCTTGTTATTTTGAGATATATATATATATATATATATATATATATATATATATATATATATATATATATATATATATATATATATACTCTTTGCAGCCCTTTCCACTTAAATACCTGAAGACATGAAATATACATTTTTTCAGTATTAATATTTAATAATGTGTTTAACATTTAAAAGTCCTTCACATAGGGGAAAATGTTCTATATATTTTTAAAAAGATATTCCTATATATATATGTATATACCTAAACATTTATATATATATATATATATATATATATATATATATATTGTATATACAGTATATATATATATATATATATATATATATATATATATATATATATATATATATATATATATATATATATATACACACACACATATACAGGTACAAATCCGGAATTCCAAAATCCCAAAAATCCAAACTTATTCTGAAATCTAGACTTTTTTGCTTAGAAGTCAATTTATTAAAAATATGATAGAATACTATAAAGCAATACAATGGATTTATTGCTGCTTGAGGAAGCAAGGTTAACTTCCGAAACATGTCCAGCAATTATTTTATTGTATTTTATCAAATTTTTTATAAATTGACTTCTAAGCATTTGCTTGGGAAGCTTTCAGCTTTAATGTTATCCTGATGGGGAATATTGTTCGCTGAGGGATTTTTATATTCATTTGGCTACTGTCATGACCGGTGGTGAGCTAGCTGGGGAGCTCTTAAGAACCCAGACTGCTCTATTCTGCACTTTGTGATACGTGCTCTATTTTTGTGAGTATTCCGCATACCAAAGGGGGGATTTATTATTTGAAGGACTCATGCCCTAATTTACTACACCATTGGAGCTCCTTCTTTTCTTTTCTCAGTTTGGATAAAAGGTTTTCTACCTGTATAAATATATATATATATATTGGTATAAATATATATTTTACGTAATCTATAACCAGCTAGTGGGGATATAAGTAGCTAGGGACAGGGCACCACATGTATAATTAATTGTGGTGTTCCTGGTGCAGGAAGTTTAAATAATTACATTGATCAAAAAGAGAACAGTTGGACGTCACAAGTTGGAGGCAGACACACGGAGTTACTGTGTTTTGGAAGATGCCGGTCCTGGCGTGAGGGGTGACACACAGAGGTCTGCATACAAAATACCAAGTCAGAGCTGGTGAGTCCCTGTGAAAGATCTGGTGGTCCGGTGAGCTCGGTATCTAGGGAGACTGCTAATCTGTTTATGCATTTTGGTGATCTATCGGAGAATTCCCTTTCATTAAGAGGAGAGGCTTACTGAGCCTTGTATCGTTTTAACAAACTCTTTGTGGATACATTGAGTGTTATTCCATGCGGAACTTTAGCAGATTGCTGGTTACTTTGTGTCATATTTTATGACTATGAAATATTATTAGTTGTTATAAATTGGTATTAATTACTCAGGGATCCCTGATATAGGCTCAGTTGAAATTGTTTTTTATTGCCCTAAAAAAAAAATATCACTCTGATTTATTCTATTATGAGTGTGATGTATACACTGTTTTGTTTTTAAAGGAGAGATGTCCGGGTTTTGTATTTGACTTGCTTAATAGGGAGTTGCAGGATGAGGTTTACTTTTTGTTCTCTTTTTGATCAATATATATATATATATAAATATTTAAAAATAAAAAGAACATTTCTATGTGAAGAACATTGGAATGTAAAATATTAATAACTCACATAGGCTATAGCATACTTGGTTAAACACGGTCGGGGTACCGAGCAAAGGATAGGTGTTAGGTCCATAAGTTAGAACGCATTGGGTTTTTCATGATTGATATTTTACTTTAAACTTGTAATACACACGCTATCCTGTGCGTATAAAAAGTTTAATTTCAGCGGTAATTAGCTTCTTCATTCGACTGCTAATACCGCTGAACTTAAACCGGTAAACTCTCCCTATATGTTTAACCCCTGCAAAGGGGTTATCACTGAGTAGCAAACACATTTTATTTTCTTGTTGGATTTCATATCTTTGACTAAATTTTACCCAGTGATAAGGTGTAAATAGTTTGTATGCTGCAATCAGAAAACAATCCAGTTGTAAACTGGGAGAATTGTTAGTACTAGCAAAAATACCGATAGGTCGTGTTTATATGGTTGGTGTTAATTTTGAGACACAATGAATTAAACAATTCAGTTGGTATAAAGCACTGGTTTTCAAACCTGTTCTCAGGCCTCCCCAACAGGCCAGGTTTTCAGTATTACCTTTGAGGAGAGCGAGTAAAATAACCATTTACTAATCATCTGATTGATTCACCTGTACTCCAGTTCAGATATCCTCAAAATGTGGCCTGTTAGAGAGGCCTGAAGACAGGTTTGAAAACCAGTGGTATAAATTAATATTGCCTTCCATTTCTCACCAGGTTTACTACTCAAAAAGCTTGCCAGGTGTGTAAACCCTACTCAAAAATTAATTTAACTTTATGAAAACATGGTCGTTTTCAGACAATCTGGTCCCTGAACTTGTTGCTTAGCAACTCAGACCTTATTGTATAAAATACTTTGTTTGGATATACACATTTACCTGTAATTGACTCAGTCACAATATATTTATTTATTGATGTATTTATTTAACAACTCTACTCATCTTAATCTATTTCAGAATCCTTAGTTTAGTTAATACATTTTCTTCATGGTTTTAAATAATATTTAATAATATATATATAATTATGCATTTTTATTGTATTACTGTATACTGATATATAGTCCATCCAAATCCACAGCACCACAAAACTGCTTATATTAAAAAACATATTCCTTTTATTCAAGCTGATCAAATAAACATAGTGTGACGTTTTGTCCCTTAGGCCTTAAAGGGACAGTAAAGTCATGATTAGACATACTTGATTTAGACAGAGCATACAATTTTAAACAACTTTTCAATTTACTTCTATTATTTAATTTGCTTCCTTCTCTTGTTAAAGGGACAGTCTAGGTCAAAAAAAACTTTCATGATTCAGATAGGGCATGTAATTTTAAACAATTTTCCAATTTACTTTTATCACCACTTTTTCTTTGTTCTCTTGGTATTCTTAGTTGAAAGCTTAACTTAGGAGGTTCATATGCTAATTTCTTAGACCTTGAAGGCCGCCTCTTAAGAATGCATTTTAACAGGTTTTTCACCACTAGAGGGTGCTAGTTCATGTTTTTCATATAGATAACACTGTGCTCGTGCACGTGAAGTTACCTGGGAGCCATCACTGATTGGCTAAACTGCAAGTCTGTCAAAAGAACAAATAAAGGGGCAGTCTGCAGAGGCTTAGATACAAGATAATCACAGAGGTAAAAAATATATAAATATAACTGTGTTGGTTATGCAAAACTAGGGAATGGGTAAAAAAGGGATTATCTATCTTTTAAAACAATAACAATTCTGGTGTAGACTGTCCCTTTAAACTTTGCTGAAGGGTTTATCTAGGAAAGCTCAGGAGCAGCAAAGAACCTAGGCTCTAGCTGCTGATTGGTGGCTGCATATATATGCCAATTTTCATTGGCTCACCCATGTGTTCAGTTAGAAACCAGTAGTGCATTGCTGCTCCTTCAACAAATGATATCAAGAGAATGAAGCAAATTTGATAATAAAAACCGAGAAAGTTGTTTAAAATTGTGTGTTCTACCTAAATCATGAAATCATTTTTTTGGGTTTCATGGCCCTTTATTTATGCCTAAACTATATTGCTTTCAAACCTGCCTTTTATAGGCAAGCTAATCACTTTCAATTTTAAACAGATGATACAAGTATTACAAGTTCCTAATTCTTTATCGCCATCTAGTGGACTTTTTTAGATTCAAAATTATACACAGAGTAAGAAAGGCAATAACAAATGTTACCACTTCTGTAAATCAAAAAATGATTGTATCAATTTTATCCAGCATAAATAACTGTATCAATTACATGACTAACCATATCACAAACTTAAAGGGACAGTCTAGACCAAAACAAACTTCCATGATTCAGATAGAGCATGTAATTTTAAACAATTTTCCAATTTACTTTTATCACCAATTTTGCTTTGTTCTCTTGGTATTCTTAATTGAAAGCTTAACCTAGGAGGTTCATATGCTAATTTCTTAGACCTTTAAGGCCACCTCTTTTCAGAATGCATTTTAACAGTTTTTCACCACTAGAGGGTGTTAGTTCATGTGTTTCATATAGATAACACTGTGCTCGTGTACGTGAAGTTATCTGGGAGCAGGCACTGATTGGCTAAGCTGCAAGTCTGTCAAAAGAACTGTAATAAAGGGGCAGTTTGCAGAGGCTTAGATACAAGATAATCACAGAGGTTAAAAGTATATTAATATAACTGTGTTGGTTATGCAAAAATGGGGAATTGGTAATAAAGGGATTATCTATCTTTTAAAACAATACAAATTCTGGTGTAGACTGTCCCTTTAAAGGGATACTGAACCCAATTTTTTTCTTTTGTGATTCAGATTGAGCATGCAATTTTAAGCAACTTGCTAATTTACTTCTATTATTTTTTCTTCATTCTCTTGGTATCTTTATTTGAAAAAGCTGGGTAGCACTTACTGATTGGCGGCTAAATGCAGCCACCAATCAGCAAGCACTTTTCCAAAGAAAAATATTGGGTTCAGTATCTCTTTAATAGAGAAAGAAATAATACAAATAAATGTTTTTCATTTTTACACAAATACAGAGAAATCTATCTCCATGTTTAAACCTTTATGGTACATGGTATAAAGCTGGGTATATCCAATAAGTTTCCCTTTGTTTTAATAATTTTTTATCTATCGCCACCTCCACTTAATGTTCCTATATTGTCAATTATTTGCCATTTCAACTGGCTCACATAATGGCCACATTTTATGAAATGTCTAGAAACTGGGGCTTCATCATTTTCTTTGTATTATTGCTTTCTCTATTAAAGGGATAGAAAAGTCAAAATTAAACTTTCATGATTCAGATAGAGCATTTCATTTTAAGACACTTTTAAATTCACTTCTATATTCAAATGTGCTTTGTTCTCTTGGTATCCCTGGTTGAAAAAGAATACGCACATATCCTACACTAGTGGGTGCTGCTGCTAATTGGTGCCTGCACCCATTTGTCTTTTGTGATTTGCTGAATAGATGTGTTCATCTTGCTGCTAGTAATGCAATGCTGTTCCTTCAGCAAAGGATAACAAGAGAAAGAAGCAAATTTGATAATGGAAGTAAATTGGAAAGTTGTTTAAAATTTAATGTTCTATCCAAATCATGAAAGAAAATGTGATTTCCTGTCCCTTTAGGCTTGTGATATGGTTAGTCCTGTAGTTGTATTTGATACAGTCATTTATTCTGGATAAAATTGATACAATTGTGTTGTGATTTACAGAAGTGGTAACACTTGTTATAGCCTTCATTAGCTTGAATAAAAGGAATATGATTTTATTCTAAGCAGTTTCGTGGTGCTGTGGATTTGGATGGACTATCTATGCTTTGACTAGAGAGTGCAGTGACCCTTACCACGTGCATCATATTTGAGTAAGTTATATAATTTGTACATTGCTGTGCCTATTTGGTGTAAAATATTACACCAAATAAGCTTTACATTCCTGCTTTTGTTCAAATAAAGATACCAAGAGAATGAAGAAAAATTGATAATAGGAGTAAATTAGAAATTTGCTTACAATTGCATGTTCTATATCTGAATCATGAAAACAAATAAAATGTGTGTTTCATATCCCTTTAAGGTTGCATGATTGTAATAAAACACTGCATTCAAATTACTGCCACTGAACCCCTTTACTTTGCGCCGCAGGCTTGGCTTGATATGATATGACCCAGTGAGGCTTACACAAATAAATTTCAATAGCACACCATGCAGACCATTTCTTACTGGGTCAACACGTTTATTTGCCAGACGTCAATCAGACTTTTTCCTTTAGCATAGCACAGCAGCCTCCGCCTTTACTTTTTTATCTATTGACGCTTACCCTCCTAACTATACTTTACTGCAATATCCATTGGGATAGTACTCACTCATCCATGCTTTTGAGAGGCCAATTGTTGTCATTCAAAAATCATCTACATTGATTGGTTGAAATCGATGTCACTCAAGATCAAAACCCCCTAACTTAAATAAATAAAAATAAAACCTAAGCTAGCTACAATATTACTATTTACTATAAAACCTAAGCTTACTCTAATAAAACCTAACATTACTAAAAATAATAAAAACTAACATTACTAAAAATAAAAAAACCTAAGATTACTAAAAAATTAAAACTACAATTACAAAAAACAATAAACACTAAAATTACAAAAATTTAAAAAAAAACTACCATTCCAGAAAATAACAAAATAAATTATCCAAAATAATAAAAAATATTCCTATTCTAATACCCCGTTAAAAAAAACACCCCAAAATAAAAAAAACTAATCTATAATAAACTACCAAGAGCCCTTAAAATGGCCTTTTGTAGGGCATTGCCCTAAAGTTAATAGCTCTTTTGCAAACAAATAAAAACAAACCCCCGCTAACATTACAAACCCCCAACCCCCCAAACCCACAAAAAAAAAACCTAACTAAAAAAAACCTAATGTACCCATTGCCCTGAAAAGGGCATTTGTATGGGCATTCAGCTCTTTTTCGGCCTATTAAAATAAAAGAAGCCCCAATCTAAAAATAAACACCCAAAAAAACAAACAAAAAACCTAGCACTAACCACAAAATCGGTATTCACAGTTGCTGAAGCCCAGCGAAAGATTTTAATTCCAGCGGCGAAGCATCTTCATCCAGGCGGCTCCATCTGTATCCATCGCAGGGCATCTTCTATCTTCATCCCAGCGGAGGCAGATCGGTCGGTGGATGTGGGGAGGCGGAGGTCCATCGGTCCGACGTGAAGGTCCTCTTCATGCAATCGTCCGCTACACACTGAGGATTCAGTGCAAGGTACCCCTTTTATATTGGGGTACCTTTGCATTCCTATTGGCTGAAACATTAAAATCAGCCAATAGGAATGAGAGCTGCTTAAATCCTATTGGCTGATTTAAACAGCCAATAGGATTTAAGCAGCTCTCATTCCTATTGGTTGATTTGAATCAGCCAATAGGAATCAGGTTTATTTAGTGTTTTAGTTAGTGTTGGAGATGTCGGGAAACTGCGGTATAGGGGTTAAAAGGTTTCAGAAGTGAAAAATCTAAGAAGCGCCTCAGGGTGGGCAAAGGATTCAATTAATGGTATATGTGTATACTAAAACATTTATTATACAATACAATTAAAACATTTGTTATGCAATACAACAATTTGACCAGTTTCAATACTATTATTCGCTAAACATAAAATCAATCATGGATCCATGTGATATATAACCTGTCATATAAGACAATTTAAGATAAAAAAACAAAATTAAAACAAATATGAAAGTGAATTCAGTCAGGTCTTGACTAAATACAATATATCCTATCGTATACAAAAGATGTCCGTATAATTGTCTCTCAGTCCAAAATGTTTAAGATGATTGTGTGTAGATCCTCATAAATAAAGTAAAACATTACTTCAAATAGTGCAATAACGTGTCAATGGTAGTAATCCAAAACCCTGTGAAGTGGCAGAATCCAAATGTCAAAAAATAGAATATCTCCAAAAAATCAAATGTGAGTGTGAGTGAAAAAAATGTGTTCTCAAAAAATACCAAAAATATCAAAAATAAGAAATATATAAAAATGTAAAAACAAAAATTTAAAATATAAAAATATGAAAAATGTGAAAAATATAAAATACAAAAATAAACTTTATGGTGCTCCTTGATCGGGTGAGTTCTAATGGGATATGTGATCCTAAAGAAGGTAGCAATAATCCAAAGTTCCTGATTAATCAAAAATAGATCAATTGTTTTCCAGTTAAATCCTGTGGAATAAAAACACAACATAGTGCAAAATTGCTAAATAATAACAGAATGTGAATGAAATGAGGCTTACCATAAATAGCCAACGCGTTTCGGCCCTTCCTTAGGCCTTTATCAAGACTGTACTTATGGTAAGTCACATAAGACTCTTTTAAAGTGTGAAATAGCCAATCATTAGCGCTGCTAATTTGCGCCAAAACTGACTGACTCTTTGAACCGGAAGTGACACTTCTCAGTTTGTTTTTATTTAGTTCCTTAAAGATATGATTCATAACAGTCTTTATTCTGTAAATGTGTGTATAATTTCTAAGTGCTCTTTATTGATCTTATTGGGTTTCTTATTTTCACTTATTTGTCTCCCACATTATAAAAAATTAGTATGGATGATAGATTCGTAAAACCGGAAGTGAAGCCATATGCAATTACGTCACTTCCAGTTATCATAATAGCATTCACACTTCAGTGTTTCTTGCTATTAATTACCTATTGTGTGTTATGTTAGAGATCCTGTTCCTCCTTCTAGTCAGTATTATTGGACAGAAAAGATGAAGATGTGGAGATGCGGTTAACATCGTAAAACTGGAAGTGACGCGAAAGCCAATTACGTCACTTCCGGTATCCTCGATATGGGGGCCATATGGCTTGGGGTCTGAGTCAGACTTAAACATCTTCTATGACATGCTCCTATCTCCTTAGTATAAGGATTTCTAATAATTAATGTAAACAAGAGGTAAAGTGTCTTACTACGTATTATAAAAATAAAAATCATAAATAAAAAGGTCATCTGTTTCAATCAATATGTGAATATGTTCCATATCTCAGAACACGTTTCTATGATTCTTATGAGTTTCTCAAAGGTTGAATGGGTATTATTGATACTGGTCTTTGTATCGTCCTAGAGATATGTGGATGTTAGATAGCTTGGTTTGAATGTACATGCATAAAAAACATATATAAAAAACATATTTAAAAAATATATATAAAAAGGTATATATATATGTGAAATACAATAATATATAAAAACCTGCATAAAAATACATGTTTACATGCATAAAATATAATATATAAAAACCTGCATAAAAATACATGCTAACATGCATAAAATATAATATATAATATATAGTGACCTACATAAAAGTGCATGCATACACATACATGAAACTTATAAAGAACTTATGTAAAGTCCATGAGAGATGTAGAACCCCATGTATATTTAATGGGTCCTAACAGAGGTTAATAATATTAAAAAAGATTGTGCTTAACAGCTGAAAGGGTGGTTTACTCTTTTTACATTAGAAATAAATAGTTCCTTTTATGTTCTAAAATACTATTGAGTAGCTAGATATAGATTGATAGAATTTGCTAAAACTGATACTTCCAGTATAAAGGATGGGGATAAAGGTGATATCTTACCAAATGTATTTTAAGTGGATATGTATTAGTGTAAATAAGGTAATCCATCTTAATCTGAGTAATATTCTATACTAATAATCAAACTCTTTATATCAATGAGATACAGACTAGGGAGTATATGTGCAGCTATATTGAGCTAGTAAGAAGATACATGCAAAAATAAGGCTGAATACTCTACTTCATAGATAAATGTGTACATGTTATCTCAAATTGAATAAATGTGACAGGTCTTCCTTATTGTTTAGACCCCTGGGATATAAACAATCCATCTGGATTCCTCAGTTAGTAAATTATTTTCCTGATCCCCTCCTCTCCAACTGGGAGTTACCAGTTGTATACCAATGTAGCTAAAGTCTTTCTTATTGCCCAGATGATGATTGGTAAAATGTCTATATAAGGGGGTTTCTATATTTTTGTGCTTTATTTGTAGCAAATGTTCCCTTATCCGATCCTTTAAGGGTCTAGAGGTCTGCCCTATGTATTGGAGACCACAGCTGCACTGTATTAGATATACTACTCCTTTGCTGCTACATCTAATATGATCCCTAATTGGGTATTCAATCTTGCTGTTGTATGAAGTGAATTTTTGCGTTTTAATACCTCTTTCACATGCTTTGCAGTTTGGGCATGGGTAGAAACCTCTGATGTCTCTACCATATATATCCCTTGTTTTGGGTCGTGTAATTCTAGGTATGCTTGGTGACAAAATATTCTTTAAATTATCCAGTTTACGATAAATTAATTTTGGTCATGTTGGTAGCTTTTCTCCAAATATCTCATCATCCTTCAAAATCGACCAGTGTTTTTTAATTATTTTTTCTACAATGTGTCGGTTTGCACTATATTCAGTGATAAAGGGAATGGTGAGTAATTCATTGGCAGAATCCATTTTGTAATTTTTACGTCTATATTGTAAGAGATCTTTTCTATCTCTACCTCTGACCTCTTTTATATTTCTCTCTAGGCTATCTTCATCATTGCCTGTTTCCAGAAACCTCTTTTTTATAGTTGTGGCTTGCTCTTCCCATTTTATTGGGTTTGAGCAATTCTTCTTTAGTCTGAGGAGCTGTCCTTTTGGTATGGAAGTAATGGAATACTAAATGAGAAAGAATACAAGTATATAAGTATTAAACACCCGATCACTCCGATGTTTTACTACCTCCCCAAGATCCACAAGTCTCTCGAAAAACCACCGGGGAAACCAATTATATCGGGGATAGGCTCCTTGTCGAGCAATCTATCCGAGTACGTTGATAAGAAACTCCAACAGTATGTAATGCAGTTACCATCCTATTTGAGGGACTCAACCCAAGTACTAAATATACTGGGAAACATAGAGTGGGCTAATAATTATATATTAGCCACGTGCAACATGACATCCCTCTATACGAGTATACCCCATGAGGGGGGTTTGGAGGCCATAGACTTTTTCCTCACGAGGGATCCAGATATGCCAAAACTACAAAAGGATTTCATTCTAGACGGCATTCATTATATTTTGACCCACAACTACTTTTACAATCAAGGGGTCTATTACAAGCAAATATGTGGTACAGCTATGGGGACCAGGTTCGCGCCTAGCTATGCTAACTTATATATGGGACGATGGGAACTAATTTTTTGGGAATCCTGCCCAGCTAGCGCGGACCTGGTCCTATACCATAGATACATAGATGATATCCTCCTAATATGGAAGGGTTCTATGGAAGATTTGGAACATACTATCAGGGTAATGAATGATAACAGTTATAACCTAAAGTTCACATATGAACATAGTGTTAAAGAGATTACCTTTCTGGATTTAAAGATTGAGGTTATCAATGGGCAATTAGAGACTTCCACGTACTTTAAAAAGTAGATTGCAATAATTATATCCATCAAGACAGTTGCCATCACATAAATTGGAAGTCCAACATACCAAAAGGACAGCTCCTCAGACTAAAGAAGAATTGCTCAAACCAAATAAAATGGGAAGAGCAAGCCACAACTATAAAAAAGAGGTTTCTGGAAAGAGGCTATGATGAAGATAGCCTAGCGATAAATATAAAAGAGGTCAGAGGTAGAGATAGAAAAGATCTCTTACAATATAGACGTAAAATGACAAAATGGATTCTGCCAATGAATTACTCACCATTCCCTTTATCGCTGAATACAGTGCAAACTGACACATTGTAGAAAAAATAATTTAAAAACACTGGTCGATTTTGAAGGATGATGAGATATTGGGAGAAAAGCTACCAACATTACCAAAATTCATTTATTGTAAACTGGATAATTTAAAGAATATTTTGTCACCAAGCATACCTAGAATTACACGACCCAAAACAAGGGATATATATGGTAGAGACATCAGAGGTTTCTACCCATGCCCAAACTGCAAAGCATGTGAAAGATGTATTAAAATGCAAAAATTCACTTCATACAACAGCAAGATTGAATACCCAATTAGGGATCATATTAGATGTAGCAGCAAAGGAGTAGTATATCTAATACAGTGCAGCTGTGGTCTCCAAATCATAGGGCAGACCTCTAGACCCTTAAAGGATCGGATAAGGGAACATTTACTACAAATAAAGCACAAAAATATAGAAACCCCCTTATATAGACATTTTACCAATCATCATCTGGGCAATAAGAAAGACTTTAGCTACATTGGTATACAACTGGTAACTCCCAGTTGGAGAGGAGGGGATCAGGAAAATAAATTACTAGCTGAGGAATCCAGATGGATTTTTAATCTGGATTGTTTATATCCCATGGGTCTAAACAATAAGGAAGACCTGTCACATTTATTCAATTTGAGATAACATGTACACATTTATCTATGAAGTAGAGTATTCAGCCTTATTTTTGCATGTATCTTCATACTAGCTCAATATAGCTGCACTCATACTCCCTAGTCTGTATCTCATTGATATAAAGAGTTGGATTATTAGTATAGAATATTACTCAGATTAAGATGGATTACCTTATTTACACTAATACATATCCACTTAAGCTACATTTGGTAAGATATTACCTTTAGCCCCATCCTTTATACTGGAAGTATCAGTTTTAGCAAATTCTATCAATCTATATCTAGCTACTCAATAGTATTTTAAAACATAAAAGAAACTATTTATTTCTAATGTAAAAAGAGTAAACCACCCTTTCAGCTGTTAAGCACAATCTTTTTTAATATTATTAACCTCTGTTAGGACCCATTAAATATACATGGGGCTCTACATCTCTCATGGACTTTACATAAGTTCTTTATAAGTTTCATGTATATGTATGCATGCACTTTTATGTAGGTCACTATATATTATATATTATATTTTATGCATGTTAGCATGTATTTTTATGCAGGTTTTTATATATTATATTTTATGCATGTAAACATGTATTTTTATGCAGGTTTTTATATATTATTGTATTTCACATATATATACCTTTTTATATATATTTTTTAAATATGTTTTTTATATATGTTTTTTATGCATGTACATTCAAACCAAGCTATCTAACATCCACATATCTCTAGTATCAATAATACCCATTCAACCTTTGAGAAACTCATAAGAATCATAGAAACGTGTTCTGAGATATGGAACATATTCACATATTGATTGAAACAGACAACCTTTTAATTTATGATTTTTATTTTTATAATACGTAGTAAGACACTTTACCTCTTGTTTACATTAATTATTAGAAATCCTTATACTAAGGAGATAGGAGCACGTGATAGAAGATGTTTAAGTCTGACTCAGACCGCAAGCCATATGGCCCCCATATTGAGGATACCGGAAGTGACGCAATTGGCTTTCGCGTCACTTCCGGTTTTACGATGTTAACCGCATCTCCACATCTTCATCTTTTCTGTCCAATAATACTGATTAGAAGGAGGAACAGGATCTCTAACATAACACCCAATAGGTAATTAATAGCAAGATACACTGAAGTTTGAACGCTATTATGATAACCGGAAGTGACGTAATTGCATATGGCTTCACTTCCGGTTTTACGAATCTATCATCCATACTAATTTTTTATAATGTGGGAGACAAATAAGTGAAAATAAGAAACCCAATAAGATCAATAAAGAGCACTTAGAAATTATACACACATTTACAGAATAAAGACTGTTATGAATCATATCTTTTAGGAACTAAATAAAAACGAACTGAGAAGTATCACTTCTGGTTCAAAGAGTCAGTCAGTTTTGGCGCAAATTAGCAGCGCTAATGATTGGCTATTTTACACTTTAAAAGAGGCTTATGTGACTTACCATAAGTACAGTCTTGATAAAGGCCTAAGGAAGGGCCGAAAAGCGTTGGCTATTTATGGTAAGCCTCATTTCATTCACATTCTGTTATTATTTAGCAATTTTGCACTATGTTGTGTTTTTATTCCACAGGATTTAACTATCTATTTTTGATTATTCAGGAACTTTGGATTATTGCTACCTTCTTTAGGATCACATATCCCATTAGAACTCACCCGATCAAGGAGCATCATAAAGTTTATTTTTGTATTTTATATTTTTCATATTTTTCATATTTTTATATTTTATATTTTTGTTTTTACATTTTTATATATTTCTTATTTTTGATATTTTTGGTATTTTTTGAGAACACATTTTTTTCACTCACATTTGATTTTTTGGAGATATTCTATTTTTTGACATTTGGATTTGGCCACTTCACAGGGTTTTGGATTACTACCATTGACACGTTATTACACTATTTGAAGTAAGGTTTTACTTTATTTATGAGGATCTACACACAATCATCATAAACATTTTGGACTGAGAGACAATTATACGGACATCTTTTGTATACGATAGGATATATTGTATTTGGTCAAGACCTGACTGAATTCACCTTCATATTTGTTTTAATTTTGTTTTTTATCTTAAATTGTCTCATATGACAGGTTACATATCACATGGATCCATGATTGATTTTATGTTTAGCGAATAATAGTATTGAAACTGGTCAAATTGTTGTATTGCATAACAAATGTTTTAATTGTATTGTATAATAAATGTTTTATTATACACATATACTATTAATTGAATCCTTTGCCCACCCTGAGGCGCTTCTTAGATTTTTCACTTCTTAAACATATTTTTTTCGGGATATACTAGGTATCCTTACTCTAAGAAGCTACAAGGATTTTTTATGGGGAGGGCGCTGTGAGATACTTATCTCCTACCTTAACTCTGTTCCTAGTGAATCTACCAGCAGCCCACCCACTTGGACACACACTAGCCAGATTTTTTCTAGTTCTACAGAGATATTATAATAGATAATATATTTTTATACATAATCGCCTGTATTCTAAGTGCCTCCTATTAGACTCAATCTGATTTGGGCTGATTTGAGAGACATTAAGAATGGCTATAACTAAATCTATGAGACAGGACATCACATTAGAAATAAACTACTCCATTACAGACGAAGATACAAACGGTCTAGAGACCATAGACTACGGTTCCATATTTAGAAATTTGGAGAAATTATTAATACAAGAGGTGAAATATAAAGCGGAAATTTCTTTTTCTTAAAAAGTGCCTTGAGTTCAACATCATCCCCAAAGGGCTGCTTATTAAAAAAGACTGTGCCTTCCAACTGGAAGATCCCGAATTTGTAGATAAGTGGTCTAATATTCTAATAGAGACGTCTATAAAATTGATGCAGGCTATAATTGAATATAGGGAATCTATACTATCTAATGTAGATATCGAAATAAAAAAGAATGAAGACAATCTAATAGGCTCAGATGGATTAATAGTAGAAACTAAAGACTTCTTGGAAAGGAAAGAAAATCTAACTAGAAGGGTAACGAAGATTAGGGAAGACATAACCAATAAGAAATCTAACGGCTAGATTAGGAGTTCTTGTCGGTAAGGCTTGCGGGGCTAACGCTCCTTTTTTTCTTACCGCTCCCTTAAGCTAACACTGGTATTACGAGTTTTCTGCAAGCCAGCGTCAGCCTCAGAAAAGCGAGCGTTGAGCAAAATTTAGCTCCACATCTCACTGTAATACCAGCGTTGCTTACGGTAGCGGTGAGCTGGCTAAACGTGCTCGTGCACGATTTCCCCATAGGAAACAATGGGGCTGAGCTGGGTGGAAAAAAAACTAACACCTGCAAAAAAGCAGCGTTCAGCTCCTAACGCAGCCCTATTGTTTCCTATGGGGAAATACATTTTATGTCTGCACCTAACACCCTAACATGAACCCCAAGTCTAAACACCCCTAATATTACACTTATTAACCCCTAATCTGCCGCCCCCACTATCGCTGACACCTACATTCAAATTATTAACCCCTAATCTGCCGCTCCGGACATCGCCGCCACCTACATTATACCTATGAACCCCTAATCTGCTGCCCCTAACATCGCCGACACCTACATTATATTTATTAACCCCTAATCTTCCACCCCCAATGTCGCCACCATCTACCTACAATTATTAACCCCTAATCTGCCGACCGAAAAAAGTGGCCACTTTAATAAATGTATTAACCCCTAAACCACCGCACTCCCGCCTCGCAAACACTAGTTAAATTTTATTAACCCCTAACCTGCCCCCCCAATGTCGCCGCCACCTGCCTACATTTATTAACCCCTAATCTTCCGACCCCAACGTCGCTGCTACTATAATAAATTTATTAACCCCTAAACCTAAGTCTAACCCTAAGTCTAACCCCCCTAACTTAAATATAATTTAAATTAAACAAAATTAATTTAACATAATTAAATAAATTAATCCTATTTAAAACTAAATACATACCTGTAAAATAAACCCTAAGATAGCTACAATATAACTAATAGTTACAATCGCCTAGATTTAGAGTTCTGCGTTAGCCGTCAAAAGCAGCGTTAAGGGGTCCTAACGCTGCTTTTGGCCACCCGCTGGTATTTAGAGTCAGGTAGGAAAGGGTCTAACGCTCACTTTCAAGCCATGACTTTTCCATACCGCAGATCCCCTTACACCAATTGCATATCCTATCTTTTCAATGGGATCTGCCTAACGTCAGTAGTTAAGAGCTTTATGGGCTAACGCCGGTTTATAAAGCTCTTAACTACAGTGCTCTAAAGTACACTAACACCCATAAACTACCTATGTACCCCTAAACCGAGGTCCCCCCACATCGCCACCACTATAATAAATATTTTAACCCCTAATCTGCCGACCGCACACCGCCGCCACCTACATTATCCTTATGAACCCCTAATCTGCTGCCCCTAACATCGCCAACACCTACATAATATTTATTAACCCCTAATCTGCCCCCCCACGTCGCTGCTACCTAACTACACTTATTAACCCCTAATCTGCCGACCGGACCTCGCCGCTACTCTAATAAAGTTATTAACCCCTAAAGCTAAGTCTAACCCTAACCCTAACACCCCCCTAAATTAAATATAATTTTAATCTAACAAAATAAATTAAATCTTATTAACTAAAGTATTCCTATTTAAAACTAAATACTTACCTGTAATATTAAACCTAATATAGCTACAATATAACAAATAATTATATTGTAGCTATTTTAGGATTTATATTTATTTTACAGACAACTTTGTATTTATTTTAACTAGGTACAATAGCTATTAAATAGTTAATAACCTAGTTAAAATAATTGCAAAATTACCTGTAAAATAAATCCTAACCTAAGTTACAATTAAACCTAACACTACACTATCAATAAATTAATTAAATAAATTACCTACAATTACATACAATTAAATAAACTAAACTAAATTACAAAAACAAACAAACACTAAATTACAAAAAATAAAAAAGATTACAAGAATATTAGGCTAATTACACCTACTCTAAGCCCCCTAATAAAATAAAAAAGCCCCCCCAAATAATAAAGGTCCCTACCCTATTCTAAATTAAAAAGTAACCAGCTCTTTTACCAGCCCTTAAAAGGGCTTTTTGCGGGGCATGCCCCTAAGTAATCAGCTCTTTTGTCTGTAAAAAAAAATACCGCCCCCCCAACATTAAAACCCACCACCCACATACCCCTACTCTAACCCAAACCCCCCTTAAATAAACCTAACACTACCCCCCTGAAGATCTCCCTACCTTGAGTCGTGTTCACCCAGACAGGCACCGATGGACCAAAAGAGGACATCCGGAGCGGCAGAAGTCTTCATCCTATCCGGGCAGAAGAGGACATCCGGACCGGCAGACATCTTCATCCATACGGCATCTTCTATCTTCATCCATCCGGAGCGGAGTCATCTTCTTCCAGCCGACGCAGATCCATCCTCTTCAACCGACGCCTACTCGCCGAATGAAGGTTCCTTTAAATGACGTCATCCAAGGATTGCTATCAGCCAATCGGATTGAAGTTCAATCCGATTGGCTGATCCAATCAGCCAATAGGATTGACCTTGCATTCTATTGGCTGATTGGAACAGCCAATAGAATGCAAGGTCAATCCTATTGGCTGATTACATCAGCCAATAGGATTTTTCCTACCTTAATTCCGATTGGCTGATAGGATTCTATCAGCCAATCGGAATTCAAGGGACGCCATCTTGGATGACGTCATTTAAAGGAACCTTCATTCTTCGTTAGGACTTAATTTGAAGAGGATGCTCGGCGTCGGCTGGATTGAAGATGGACCCGCTCCGGAAGGATGAAGATAGAAGATGCCGCCTGGATGAAGATTTCTACCGTCTGGAGGACCTCTTCTGCCCCGATCGGATGAAGACTTCGGACCCTCTGGAGGACCACTTGTGCCCGGCTGGGTGAAGACGGCTCAAGGTAGGGTGATCTTTAGGGGGGTAGTGTTAGGTTTTTTTTAAGGGGGGATTGGGTGGGGGGTTAGACTTAGGTTTAGGGGTTAATAAATGTATTATAGTAGCAGCGACATTGGGGTCGGAAAATTAGGGGTTAATAAATGTAGGTAGGTGGCGGCGACGTTGGGGGGGCAGATTAGGGATTAATAAAATGTAACAAGTGTTTGCGAGGCGGAAGTGCAGCGGTTTAGGGGTTAATACATTTATTAAAGTGGTGGCGATGTCCGGTCGGCAGATTAGGGGTTAATAATTGTAGGTAGGTGGCGGCGACGTTGGGGGCGGAAGATTAGGGGTTAATAAATATAATGTAGGTGTCGGCGATGTTAGGGGAAGCAGATTAGGGGTTCATAGGTATAATGTAGGTGGCAGCGATGTCCGGTCGGCAGATTAGGGGTTAAAACATTTTATTTTAGTGTTTGCAATGTGGGGGGGCCTCGGTTTAGGGGTTAATAGGTAGTTTATGGGTGTTAGTGTACTTTTGAGCACTTTAGTTAAGAGTTTTATGTTCCGGCGTTAGCCCATAAAACTCTTAACTACTGACTTTTAAATGCGGTCGAAGTCTTGACAGGAGAGGGTGTACCGCTCACTTCTTCCAAGACTTGTAATACCGGCGTTAGGCAAATCCCATTAAAAAGATAGGATACGTTAATACAAAAAAAGATAGGATACGCAATTGACATAAGGGGATTTGCGGTAGCCTCGAGTCGCGGAAGAAAAGTGAGCGGTGAGCCTGTACCTGTCAGACTCGTAATACCAGCATTAGGTAAAAAGCAGCGTTGGGACCTCTCAACGCTGATTTTTAAGGCTCACGCCAAACTCGTAATCTCGGTGATAGTTTCTAAAGAAGTGTCTACTTTGGATAGATCAGACATCTTCATGCCTAAACTAAGGAAAAGACAGGATCAGCAACCACTCTTCATTACTAAATGTTCCCCTGAATATTATGCCATTTGTGAGATTGTGAAAAAATATTTCCCTTTACTTTATGGCAACAAGGATTCAAAACAAGTTGTGGAAGGTGGTTGCAAATGCGTCTTCTCCAAAAGACTCACATTGGAGAATTTGCTTTCTCCTAGCCAACTGCCAACAACGTCTCCTACGAGCTCTTGGCTTAGTTCAAATGGTACATATAGATGTGGCAGTGTCAGATGTAAGTCTTGTGATTTTCTAACCACAGGTAGTGATTTTTATTCGTGTGTCACTGGACAGCATTTTGCTGTTAAGGGATGCATTAATTGTTCAACATCCTACATGGTCTATCTAATTGAATGTATCCAACATCAGATGCAATATGTAGGTATGACCACTAGAAATGTTAGATCAAAAATACGAGAACACCTGGGGTACATTACAAATGAGAAACGCTGAGCTGTCAACTTCCATTTGGGGAGGAGCATCCAACACACGCTGTTCCACTGGGATGGCGAGATCGCAAGCCAGAAAATCTGTCGCCCCACGCTACCTGCTCCTAGGCCCGGTTTGTTTCAAGGGCTCGATAGGACGCCTGGAAGCCCACCATCCAGAGCGAGGAAGTCCATTAAAGCCGAGATCGGCAGACTGCAACTGTAGACGGCAAGGAAGGAGTCTCTCATTGACAGCTCTCAAGCTGATCCAAGGGGGCATTCCCACGCTGCCTGGTTCAGCGGTGAACGCTCCTGACTGAGACATATCGCACAGATTGGGTTCCATAAGGCCTGCATTACCGCTGGAAGGTCAGAGTGGTTCGTGCGCGGAGGGATTTGGGCACTTCATTCCTGCCTCGCGGTTTAGGTGAAAGAGGAACGCCAGAAGGAAAATCTACATCGTAGACACAGTCACTCTTCTTGGTATACATACCTGGCGACACTAAGAAATCCCTAATCCGAAAAGGGAACTTAGAACTGACCTGCTTAACGGTTTGCATATTAACTTTATTATTTTCTTCAATTCTGTATTATTTACTTAGTATTTGCCATACAACCTACTACATGTCCCTGCAAGGACAGGGTAATATTGGCTGATATATCCAAGGCTGACTTTAGCAGTCCTTCTTCTAAATATCATATTTACTCTTGAGATACTTATGCTCTTTTTGTTGGTTACTTTAGAGCCAAAGAGGCCCCATCTGCTTTCTGATTATCTCCCCTGCATCTACTCTGGGAAAAATACTTGTGTCCATCCGGTATACAGTTTTATCATACATTAAGAATAGATCTCTTTATTCACCATATTTCTTATGGCTCATTACTCATACCCATACAAAAAAACTATTCCTTTCCATATATAAGTAGAGACGTTTGTTCCTCTCAGCAAGTCCTGTGCAATAATTTAGATCTACATTGGTATGCCGGTATCCTATCGCTACATGTAGACTATATAATCTGATAAATCTTGCAAATGTTTGTATAGTTATTAGCGTATTCTAAAAGCATGGAGATTTGTGTATTGATTTTCCCTGCTATTAGGGTAACTTAGAAATTCATCACTGTTTTACTCTTTGTCAGAAATGTTTAAAAGGGATTCATACTCCTGGTTCTTAATCTTGTAATAATACATTTTCTATCATACAGGCTTAGTTGCACTAATTGGTAATTGCACACCTGGGAATCTTTTTTTTTTTTCCTGCAAAAACAAACAAAAAAAACAACAACATTTTCCACGTTAGGGGTCCGTACAACCCCCCTCAAAGGTATTTCTCACCTAATTGATTTGTGATTTCTTTTTTTTCTGTTTATGCATATGTTCACATTCGGCTAGATTTAGAGTTCTGCGTTAGCCGTCAAAAGCAGCGTTAAGGGGTCCTAATGCTGCTTTTGGCCGGCCGCTGGTATTTAGAGTCAGGCAGGAAAGGGTCTAACGCTCACTTTCAAGCCGCGACTTTTCCATACCGCAGATCCCCTTACGCCAATTGTGTATCCTATCTTTTCAATGGGATCTGCCTAACGCCGGTATTTAGAGTCTTGGCCGAAGTGAGCAGTAGACCCTCTACCGACAAGAGTTCATCCGCAAAATAAAGTCAGTAGTTAAGAGCTTTCTGGGCTAACGCCGGTTTATAAAGCTCTTAACTACTGTGCTCTAAAGTACACTATCACCCATAAACTACCTATGTACCCCTAAAGTGAGGTCCCCCCACATCGCCGCCACTCTAATAAAAAAATTTAACCCCTGATCTGCCGACCGCACACCGACGCCACCTACATTATCCCTATGAACCCCTAATCTGCTGCCCCTAACATCGCCGACACCTACATAATATTGAGCTCAGATTGAGCTCGCATTCTATTGGCTGATCGGAACAGCCAATAGAATGCAAGCTCAATCTGATTGGCTGATTGGATCAGCCAATCCGATTGACCTTGAGTCTGATTGGCTGATTCAATCAGCCAATCAGATTTTCTTACCTTAATTCCGATTGGCTGATAGAATCCTATCAGCCAATCGGAATTCGAGGGACGCCATCTTGGATGACATCACTTAAAGGAACCTTCATTCGTCGGTAGTCGTCGAAAGGAAGAGGATGTTCCGCGCCGGAGGTCTTGAAGATGGAGCCGCTCCTCGTCGGATGGATGAAGATAGAAGATGCCGCTTGGATGAAGATGTCTGCCGGTCCGGTTGTCCTCTTCTGCCCGGATAGGATGAAGACTTCTGCCGCTCCCGATCTCCTCTTTTGGTCCATCGATGCCCGGCTGGGTGAACACGACTCAAGGTAGGGAGATCTTCAGGGGGGTAGTGTTAGGTTTATTTAAGGGGGGTTTGGGTTAGAGTAGGGGTATGTGGGTTGTAATGTTGGGGGTGGTATTGTGTTTTTTTTTACAGGCAAAAGAGCTGATTACTTTGGGGCATGCCCCGCAAAAAGCCCTTTTATGGGCTGGTAATAGAGCTGTTAACTTTTGTAATTTAGATTAGGGTAGGGTAATTTTTTTATTTTGGAGGGCTTTGTTATTTTATTAGGGGGCTTAGAGTAGGTGTAATTAGCTTAAAATTCTTGTAATCTTTTTTTATTTTTTGTAATTTAGCGTTTGTTTTTTTTTGTAATTTAGTTTAGTTTATTTAATTGTAGGTAATTGTAGGTAATTTATTTAATTTATTTAATTATAATGTAGTGTTAGGTCTAATTGTAACTTAGGTTGGGATTTATTTTACAGGTAATTTAGTAATTATTTTAACTAGGTAGCTATTAAATAGGTAATAACTATTTAATAGCTATTGTACCTAGTTAAAATAAATACAAAGTTGCCTGTAAAATAAATATAAATCCTAAAATAGCTACAATATAATTAATCGTTATATTGTAGCTATAATAGGGTTTATTTTACAGGTAAGTATTTAGTTTTAAATAGGAATAGTTTAGTTAATAAGATTTAATTTATTTAGTTAGATAAAAATTATATTTAATTTAGGGGGGTGTTAGGGTTAGGGTTAGACTTAGCTTTAGGGGTTAATACATTTATTAGAGTAGCGGCGAGGTCCGGTCGGCAGATTAGGGGTTAATACTTGAAATTAAGTGGCGGCGATGTTAGGGAGGGCATATTAGGGGTTAATACTATTTATTATAGGGTTTGCGAGGCGGGAGTGCGGCGGTGTAGGGGTTAATACTTGTATTATAGTGGTGGCGAGGTCCGGTCGGCAGATTAGGGGTTAATAAGTGTAGGTGAGGTAGCAGCGATGTTGGGGGGGCAGATTAGGGGTTAATAAATATAATATAGGGGTCGGCAATGTTGGGGGCAGCAGATTAGGGGTACATAGGGATAATGTAGGTGGCGGCGGTGTCCGGAGCGGCAGATTAGGGGTTAATTGTGTAATGCAGGTGTCAGCGATGTCAGGGGCGGCAGATTAGGGGTTAATAAGTGTAAGGTTAGGGGTGTTTAGACTCGGGGTTCATGTTAGGGTGTTAGGTGCAGACTTAGAAAGTGTTTCCCCATAGGAAACAATGGGGCTGCGTTGGGAGCTGAACGCTGCTTTTTTGCAGGTGTTAGGTTTTTTTTAATCCCAAACTGCCCCATTGTTTCCTATGGGGGAATCGTGCACGAGCACGTTTTAGCTGCTTACCGCTACCGTAAGCAACGCTGGTATTGAGGGTTGAAGTGGTGGTACATTCGGCTCAACGCACCCTTTTTGGAGCCTAACGCAGCCCCTCAGACAACTCTCAATACCAGCGTTGTCTTAAGGGTGCGCTGGGAAAAAAAGCTGCGTTAGCTACGCGGGTCTTTACCGACAAAACTCTAAATCTAGCCGATTGCTTTTCTATACTCTCTTTATCAGTGGTATCACATTTAATGGAAAAGTTTGTCACTCAGGTGAAAAATCACTCACCTAAAATGCCTGTTTAATTAAAAGATAAAAAAAAACAGAGCTATTGATGTCAGTGCTGATTTTAGCTATGATATCACATTCCCCTGCTGAAACCCAGTCTTTAAAAGTACAATTAACTGATTTATTCTCCCCTCAATTTGACATCATTAAAAAAGAACTGGCCACTATTTCTACAGAACTAACCTCCCTCTCTACTGAGGTTAGACAGTTCGCTACCAGAATAACAGAGGCTGAGAACAGAATATCAGATGTGGAAGACTTACGGCTAGATTACGAGTTTTTGTCGGTAAGGCTGTGCGGTGCTAACGAGCCTTTTTTTCTCACCGCTCACTTAAGACAACGCTGGTATTACAGGTTTTCTTCAAGCCGGCGTTAGCCTCAGAAAAGTAAACGTTGAGCAAAATTTAGCTCCACATCTCACTGTAATACCAGCGCTGCTTACGGTAGCGGTAAGGTGGCTAAACATGCTCATGCACGATTTCCCCATAGGAAACAATGGGGCTGAGCTGGCTGGAAAAAAAAACTAACACCTGCAAAAAAGCAGCGTTCAGCTCCTAATGCAGCCCCATTGTTTCCTATTGGGAAAGAAAAGTTATGTCTGCACCTAACACCCTAACATGAACCCCGAGTCTAAACACCCCTAATCTTACACTTATTAACCCCTAAGCTGCCGCCCCCGACATCATGGCCACCTACATTATATAATTAACCCCTAATCTGCCGCTCCGGACACCGCCGCCACCTACATTATCTCTATGAACCCCTAATCTACTGCCCCCAACATCGCCGAACCATACATTATATTTATTAACCCCTAATCTGCCCCCCCAACGTCGCCGCAACTATATTACATTTATTAACCCCTAATCTGCCCCCCCCAACGTCGCCGCAACTATAATAAATTTATTAACCCCTAAACCTAAATCTAACCCTAACCCTAAAATCCCCCTAACTTAAATATAATTTAAATACATCTAAATAAATTTACTATCATTAACTAAATAATTCCAATTTAAAACTAAATAGTTACCTATAAAATAAACCCTAAGCTAGCTACAATATAACTAATAGTTACATTGTAGCTATCTTAGGATTTATATTTATTTTACAGGCAACTTTGTATTTATTTTAACTAGGTACAATAGTTATTAAATAGTTATTAACTATTTAATAACTTCCTAGTTAAAATAAGTACAAATTTACCTGTAAAATAAATCCTAACCTAAATTACAATTACACCTAACACTACACTATCATTAAATTAATTAAATTAAATAAATTACCTACAATTAACTGCAATTAAATTTAAATAAACTAAAGTACAAAAAAAACAAACACTAAATTACAGGAAAAAAAAACCCATTTTTTTAAAACTAATTACACCTAATCTAATCCCCCTAATAAAATAAAAAAGCCCCCCAAAATAATAAAATTCCCTACCCTACACTAAACTACAAATAGCCCTTAAAAGGGCTTTTTTGCGGGGCATTGCCCCAAAGTAATCAGCTCTGTTACCTGTAAAAAAATATACAATACCCCCCAACATTAAAACCCACCACCCACACACCAACCCTACTCTAAAACCCACCCAATCCCCCCTTAAAAAATCCTAACACTACCCCCTTGAAGATCACCCTACCTTGAGCCGTCTTCACCCAGCCGGGCAGAGTGACCCGTCTGGAGGTCCTCTTCTGCCCGGATAGGATGAAGACTTTTGGCCGTCTGGAGGTCCACTTCTGCCCGGTTGGGTGAAGACGTCTCAAGGTAGGGTGATCTTCAAGGGGTTAGTGTTAGGTTTTATTAAGGGGGGATTGGGTGGGTTTTAGAGTAGGGTTGGGTGTGTGGGTGGTGGGTTTTAATGTTGGGGGAGTATTGTATTTTTCTTTACAGGTAAAAGAGCTGATTACTTTGGGGCAATGCCCCGCAAAAGGCCCTTTTAAGGGCTATTTGTAATTTAGTATAGGGAAGGGATTTTATTTGTGATGTGGGGGCGGCCTCGGTTTAGGGGTTAATAGGTAGTTTATGGGTGTTAGTGTACTTTTAAATACGGTAGGAGTTTTGACAGGAGAGGGTGTACCGCTCACTTTTTCCAAGACTCGTAATACCGGCGTTATGCAAATCCCATTGCGGTATGCTCGAGTCGCGAAAAAAAAGTGAGCGGTACACCTGTACCTGCCAGACTCGTAATACCAGCGGGCGTTAAAAAGCAGCGTTGGGACCTCTCAATGCTGCTTTTTAAGGCTAACGCAAGACTCGTAATCTAGGCGTTTGTATTCTTGTATAGTGATTAGAGGATATAATAGGGGTTATGTAACAAATGGTGGAATTTCTATAGGATATATTTTCTTACGCTTACGATGTAAGCACTATGGAGTGGGGGCGGGGGGGGCGCAGAGATGGTTAGGTAAAAAAGTTAGCGGAATATTCAACCATGGTAGTGTACCATCTCAATAGACCCTAAAGTGTCATATTATCAGTTTAACATAGCGAGAAAGGGAATATTATACAAAAAGTTGCCTCTCTCAGATAGATAACTGGAAGTTTTGTAGGGTGGGAATGTTGAGTAAATTGAAATATTATTATCTGGGGGGGCGAAGAGGCAGGAATGACACTAATACTATACAATATAAAGCCACTATATAAATCAGCGCCATAAATGTTTTCAAAGTGGGTATTATACATATAAGAAAAGGGGCTACTTAGGGTTGTCGCTGTCTCATGAAAGTACTTTTGGGGTTATATTAATAATATCCCTATAAAAATAAGGTCTAGGGCAAGAGAAGAGTTCAGCAATATAAAGATACCTCCCTATACTTTGCTGTAGAAGCTAGGCTGCACCGTCTCGGCCGCCGACAGCACAGCTCCAACTTAACCCAACCTACTATCAGAGATACTGTAGTACGAGCACCAGCCCAGTTAAAAGCTCCCCAAACACAAATAAAATCTTCATCAAATATGGTGTAAACATACATAGTGCAATATATAAGTGCGTAGAATATTTAAGGGACTCCTAATGAGCTTGTAGCGTCAGGCTAGGATAAAACTATATAGCTGCTTCACCACATTTAACCTATAAAATCATCCCATATCCACGTGACCACAGAAGAGCTTTTGTATATAAATTTAACTATTTGTTTAGCAACAGTATAACATGTTACTGCATACATATTCCAAACCACCAGAGATGATATCTTGACATAGCAGCACCCTTAGATGTGCCTTTATACTAGTTGTGGGCTATAGGTAAAATATCTCTCAAACATAGTAAAAATGAAGCTCGCATAAACTAAGGGGAATCATACAGGATATATTTGAGAGATCAATGCAGCTTTAAACCCCAGGTGGCGATGTCCACCAATTCCAAGCATACCTTAGGGAAAACATTTATACACACAGTAAACAAGTTATATTAACTAACATAGAAAAGCTTAACTGACAGTTATCTAATTGTATACATTCGCCATCACAGTGGAGCTCAAATTTTTAGATCCACAAGTTCTCTTGGAGGTCGCTCGATCAACCCATTCCTCGCCTTGGAAGCCGGTGACTCTTGACTGTAATATGCCTCTTTGCTTGCCCAGAGAGGTAAGTAGGATAGATTTAGTTCCTAACATGGAGGACATAGTCCGCTTCTGGGAAGACTCCAAATGGGTCTTGTATGCCGCATCAGAAGGTCGGAGCGCACCCGATATTCTCCGTGTAATCGGGCTTGGCTTAACAATATGATTTCCTCTCCTACTTCCATCCTCTGCAGTTCAGCAGGCAGGATTCTCCCATATTGTCCAGTTGCTCCGAAGCTCCTGTGCTCTGCTCGACTGTGTCCCAGCCTTAATACGTAGCTTAGCTGGGACATCAGAACATGGCATAGTCTTTGGTTGTGCAGTAGGCTGATTACTTGTGTTCTTAGCCTCTGAAGCGGCCTGAGTCTCATCCATTTCAATTACCTTGATCCGCCTAGAGCCATCTTGAGTTGCCTCCCAGCTCTCCACTTCATATCGTCCAGTTGTCAATATGGGGTCTTCATCATATGAAGTGAGTGCTAAAATCAACCTATGTTCTAACTCCGAAAATCGTTTGTGTAGAATTTCAAGGCGTCCTCTCTCGCAGCCAAGCTTTTCCATCATCAAGCCTCCATGTGGGCTGGGATATGGCCGCTCTTCAGAAGTCTCAGCATTAAGCCCCACACAGAAAAAAGTGGGTTTCCTTTGCTTGTTAGCGTCCCTTAGACACAGGGCTATGTGTTCTTGGTCAATGGACCATTAGACACAGTAATTACATAAATTGAGCTGAGCTGAATAGCCAAATATATAGTTAATTATAATTTACAGCAGGAGCCATGGTAAAATGTGACCCTCCCCTTAGGGTCTGGATCCTGGAGTAAGAATTTGTCACACAAATGGTTTTTAATGTGAATAATTTTAAAATCCTTTCGTGGAAAAGGATGTAAACAGTTGGCTAAAGATAAGCCGGATGTCGTGTTTTTACAGGAAACACATTTGAGTGAAGCTGAATCTGCTAAATTAAAGATCAAATGGGTCGGGAATATTATAGCTGCACCATCTACTAATAGAAGATGGGGGGTAGCCATTTTACTTAATAAGGAACCAAAATATACTATTGTTAATATTGAAGTTGACCCAGAAGCTACGTTTATTTTATTTCATGTTTTAATAAATTATATAAAATTTATTTTCTGTAACATATATAGGCCAAATAATTTCTCCCCTGAATCCTGGGAAAAAATCCAGATCAAGGTGTTTCTATATGTTAGTGAAAATCTTATAGTTGGTGGCGATTTCAACTTGACCTCCTGTCCGGAACTAGATAAACTCTCCTGTAAAAATTTAAAAGCTTATAATAGAAGTACTAAAAATTTAAAAAAAAAGTGTGTCACAAACTCAAATTAGTTGATGTTTGGAGGATTAAGAATCCGAACTCACAGATCCAAATCCTATAAAACTTTTTCAAGAATTGATCTTTTTCTGGTGTCTGAATCTCTGTCCATTTAAAAAATGTATGCCGACATTGGGGATGTCTTAATATCAGACAACGCTATTATTTCTCTCTCATTTCCTTCAGTAACTAAATCTGAGGATAAAACGTTAACTTTTTCCCCACGTTTTCTTCTCAATAATGTCAAATTTTCCTTTTGGCTGAAACAAAAATTGAAATATTTTTGTGGTTATAATATTGCATAGCTTAATAAAATTGAAACTTTTTGGGAAGCTTCTAAGGCGGTATTATGTGGGGAAATTAAAGCGTACATGTATGTATTGAATAAAAAAAATCGCACAACAGAAATACAACTTGCTAACCAGGTCAGAAACACTTTTAGAAATTATCACATAGAACAGACAAGTGCGAACTGGAATAACTAGTTAGAAGCAAGAAAAGAGAGAGATCCATTTTTAAAACAAAAATCACTAGAACAAGATTTAAAGGTTAACCTACACTTCAAAGGATTTCATGGCTGTTCAGCTAAACAACTGGCCAGACTAGTAAAAAACAGAAAAAAAAGAAACTTTATACCAGCTATTAAAATAGGCAACAATAGATATACAGAAACTAAAGATATTAGCAAAGGTTTTTTTTATTTCTACCAGCAGTTATATGCATAGACATAAATCATAGTATTCAAGGCACCTTCTGGTTGAGTATTAAGATTCCTAAGCTATCGGAAGAGGATTGCTTAATGTTGAAAGCCCTACTTACAGATGAGGAAATTAGCAAAGCGATAGACCAGCTTAAAATAAATAAAGCTGCTGGACCAGACTGTTTACCAGCAGAATTTTATAAAATCTTATCAGAAGAAATAAAGGTAGTTCTTGAAAAACTATATAATTATTATTTTAGTACTAATAATCCTATGTCTGCATATTTTTCTGCGGCTAACATCTCTATAATTCTTAAAAAAAGGAAAAAATCCGGAAGACCCTGCTTCATACAGGTCTATATCCGTTTTAAATTCAGATTACAAAATGTTATCCTCTATAATTGTCAATAGATTATCTTGTTTGTATGGATACAATTATACACGTTGATCAGATTGGCTTTATTTTGTCCAGAAATTCAGCTAAACACATATGATTATTGTTGGAATAAAGAAAAATATAACAAGAATAGAACTTTACAGGACATAGCACTTCTTACTTTAGATGCCGAAAATGCTTTTGATTCTATCAGGCCCATTTATCAAGCTCCGTACAGAGCTTGAAGGGCCATGTTTCTGGCGAGTCTTCAGACTCGCCAGAAACACAACTTATGAAGCAGCAGTCACAAAGACCGCTGCTCCATAACCCTGTCCGCCTGCTCTGAGCAGGCGGACAGGAATCGCCGGAAATCAACCCAATCGAGTACGATCGGGTTGATTGACACCCCCCCTGCTGGCAGCCGATTGGCCGCAAGTCAGCAGGGGGCGGCGTTGCACCAGCAGCTCTTGTGAGCTGCTGGTGCAATGTTAAATGCGGAGAGCGTATTGCTCTCCGCATTTAGCGAGGTCTTGCGGACCTGATCCGCAGTGTCGGATCAGGTCCGCAAGCCCTTTGATAAATGGGCCTGTATTTCTTGGGAACAACTCTTCAAAGCTGTAAATAAATTTGGATTCAAGAACCAATTTGCTCAGCTTGTACAAAAGTTATGTAATTATCCTATTTCCTTTCTTCTTGTTAATAATTCTCTTTCTCCTAAAATTACATTGAGAAGAGGAACTCGACAAGGCTGCCCACTGTCTCTTTTGCTCTTCAACATTGCGTTAGAACCGTTAGCTATTAAGAGACAGCATGAAAGGTATCATCCTGGGTACACAACAACTTAATATCCTACTCTATGCTGACGACCTATTGCTTTTACTGGATAGCACCAGACAGTCAATTCCTATGATCCTGCAATGCCTTAATGAGTTTAGTCTTTTCTCTGGATATAAGATAAACTTTCAGAAAAGTGAGCTTCTCTGGGTCAACAAATCAGGATTAAGCCTACAAGAGCATCCTTTAAAAATAGTGGATATTATTAAATACTTGGGTATTTTGATACACAAGAATCCCAAAAAATGGTACACACTCAATTTCCACCCGCTTCTGGATAAAATAAAAATGTATTTAGAAATCTGGGTCTCTTTCCTTTTATCTTTAACAGCACTCATTCATTTAATAAAAACAATCATTTTCCTGTACCTACTATATCCCCTGCAAAACTTACCAGTATTTATATATAATCTGGATCTACGCAAACTACTTTCTTGGTTCTCTAGATTTATCTGGGGGGGGGGGAAGAAACCTCAGATTTCCTTACATAGGTTGATGCAAAAAAGAGAGATAGCGGGCCTGGCTCTGCCCAATATTAAATTGTATATTAGGGTTGCAATGATTAAGATTGTAATAGATTGGATTGCAGAGACAAATTTCTTCTCCTCTTTTAATTTTGAAATCCACTTAATTGCCCCTTTTTCCTTAAAGGCAATTTTACACTGCCCTCTTAAGACTTTGCCATCTAATATTCTTAGTCTTATGTCAACATGAGACCCATTTATCAAGCTCCGAATGGAGCTTGAGGGCCCGTGTTTCTTCAGACTCGCCAGAAACAGCAGTTATGAAGCAGCGGTCTAAAGACCGCTGCTCCATAACCCTGTCCGCTTGCTCTAATGAGGTCAGAGATCGAGTATCATCGGGTTGATTGACACCCCCTGCTGGCGGCCAATTGGCCGCGAGTCTGCAGGGGGCAGCGTTAAATCAGAAGTTCACAAGAGCTGCTGGTGCAATGCTGAATGCTGACAGCGTATTGCTCTCCGCATTCAGCAATGTCTGTCGGACCTGATCCGCACTGTCGGATCAGGTCCGACAGACATTTGATAGATAGGCCTCAATATCTCAACAATATAATATTGCAAACAAGTTCTTTTTTGCATATTTACAATTACGGCATTTTGTCAATACTCTCAGTATTGGTTGCCCTCCCCCTATAGCATGGTCTGATATTAAGTTGTGCATCCAAAAATGTATTATGGGTGATGCTTCCATCTCCCTATTATATGACATTATGTTGGCTAAACAAAGCATATTTTAACTGGACAAACTATTTAATAGATGGGTATGCTGTTTTCCAGATATAGACCCAGATAAAATTAAAAAAAGTTTCTCAGCTCTCAACTCATGTATAATTTCAATGAGTTGGAAAGAATCTTATTTGAAAATTATTAATAATTATTAATCTCCTTGTAGATTGGGTAGAATGTTTCCAGCAACATCCGCAGACTGCCCACGATGCAGAAAGCCGCTAGCAGATTTATCTCATATGTTTTGGTTCTGTCCAAAAATATTACAACTTTGGCAAAAAATAGGGTATTGGCTTTCTAATCCATATGATTTTTCGATTATTATAACCCACAAAATTATTTTCTTTTTACTTATCCAGAATCATAGACTAAGCATCTATAATAACAACATCAACAACATTATTCTTCTCCAGCCTTCTCCTCTGTACTTAAGGAAATTCAATTGCAAATTATATTTAAATCTTACCACCTACAATCAGTCTCAGAAAAAAAGAATAAAAATATTTTTGAATGGTTGGCTCCCAATAATTAAATATTACCCGCTCCACACTCAAAAGAATATACTGTCTCCATTTTTTAGGGTCTGATATTTTTGCGGAACTGGTCTTATTAATTGTTTTTCCCTCCGAATTGGATATCTTTATACAGAGAGGTGTAGGGTTAGTTTGACTTTCATTAGATTCAAGCTTGTATAGGCTCTTTAGGGCAGTATAATTTTTTTTGAGATGCTCACAATGCATATTCCTGAGATGCAGTACTTGGCTACCCCTGGCCATAGGGGGAGAGGAACTCTCTCCCTTACTTTTCTTCTCCCCCCTCTTTATTTTTTTTTATGCTGGTAGTTTTTGTTTTTTGCCTTTTTTTGCTTTTGTATTTTTTATCAAAACCAAAAAATGAAGTACGATAGGTTAATATATGAGAAAGATTTAGTTGAATCTGCTTTTTTTTTCCTTTGTTCCCCTTCTCATATTTCTATGTCAGTAATAGATTATTTATTTTTCTTACTGTTGTGTTAACTATTCAATATTGTTTGAATACCAGATCATGAAGGAATTTATTTTTTTCCCTTCTTCAATTTTTAATTTGTGTAATTCTCCAATAAAAAATATAATTGAAAAAAACAAATGAGAAACTCTGCTCTGCCTTATCTATACACTTTTTTGGATCAGCATAATAAATGTGTAGATACCTTTAAATGTAGAGCCATCAAAGTTGGGAGAAGCCCTAAAAGAGGCGGGGACAGAGATGAGTTGTTGTCTAGACAAGAGGTATTCTGGATTTTTAACTTGAAAACCCAGGTGCCAAGGGGTTTCAACTCCGAATATGACATCATTAACCATTGGAAATAGATCAACTTTAGATGTACAATTATGTAATGATATAAAAGGAATACCTCTTTTAATAAATACTAAATATCTTTATACATCCATTAATATAATGGTGTTTTATACTATCCCTAGAGTGAGACGCACTGTCACACTTCATATTTGTCCCCATCAGAGTAAATAGGAAGAGTAATAGAAGGAAAGAGCTATAAGGTGTCCTTTGTATATGCTGTTATTTAGATTATGGCCTCTAGTTATCAACGCGTCTACTTTACCTGCCTTCGCTGGCCCAATACGCCCGCCTAAGCTCGCCTACCATCGCCGCCGCGGACCCTAATACGTTCGCCAAAGTTATCAATAAAGCTGTGAAAAAGCCGCGCACCAAGTACGGGGCAATGAGCAGCGGACTGTGATAGTTATCACTCATCCGATCTCGCTACTCTTCGGCTTTTTGACAGCTTTATTGACAAGCTGTCACTAAGCACCCACACTAACTACACTGTTCTACCCCCTATACCGGTGCCCCCGGAGCCCCCCGCAACTAAATAAAGTTATTAACCCCTAAACCGCCGCTCCTAGACCCTGCCGCAACTCTTATAAATGTATTAACCCCTAAACCACCGCTCCTGGACCCCGCCGCCACCTACATTATACCTAGTAACCCCTATCCTGCCCCCCATATACTGCTGCCACCTATAAAAAAGTTATTAACCCCTATCCTGCGGATCCCAGACCCCGCCGCACCTAAATAAATAGTTTAACCCCTAAACAGCCGCTCCCGGACCCCGCCGCAACCTATATTAAAGTTATTAACCCCTAATCTGCCCCCCTACACCGTCGCCACCTATAATACATTCATTAACCCCTATCCTGCCCCCCCACACCGCTGCCACTGTAATAATATTATTAACCCCTAAACCTAAGTCTAACACTAACCCTAACATCCCCCTAACTTAAATATTAATTAAATACATCTAAATAAATGTAACTCTTATTAAATTAATTATTCCTATTTAAAACTAAATACCTTTAAAATAAACCCTAATATAGCTACAATATAAATAATAATGTTATTGTAGCTATCTTAGGATTTATTTTTATTTTACAGGCAACTTTCAATTTATTTTAACTAGGTACAATAGCTATTAAATAGTTATTAACTATTTAATAGCTATCTAGTTAAAATAAAGAGAAATTTACCTGTAAAATAAATCCTAACCTAAGTTACAATTACACCTAACACTACACTATACTTAAATAAATTATTCCTATTTAAAACTAAATACTTACCTGTAAAATAAACCCTAAGATAGCTACAATGTAATTAATAATTACATTGTAGCTATTTTAGGATTTATATTTATTTTACAGGTAACTTTGTATTTATTTTAGCTAGTTAGAATAGTTATTAAATAGTTATTAACTATTTAATAACTACCTAGCTAAAAGAAATACAAAATTACCTGTAAAATAAATCCTAACCTAAGTTACAATTAAACCTAACACTACACTATCATTAAATTAATTAAATAAATTACCTACAAATAACTACAATTAAATACAATTAAATAAACTAACTAAAGTACAAAAAATAAAAAAGCTAAGTTACAAAAAAAAAAAATAAGTTACAAACATTTCAAAAATATTACAACAATTTTTAGCTACTTACACCTAATCTAAGCCCCCTAATAAAATAACAAAGCCCCCCAAAATAAAAAAATGCCCTACCCTATTCTACATTAAAAAGTTACCAGCTCTATTACCTTACCAGCCCTTAAAAGGGCCTTTTGCGGGGCATGCCCCAAAGAAAACAGCTCTTTTGCCTGTAAAAAAAAATACAACCCCGCCCAACATTACAACCCACCACCCACATACCCCTACTCTAACCCAAACCCCCCTTAAATAAACCTAACACTACCCCCCTGAATATCATCCTACCTTTAGCCGTTTTCAGCCAGCCAACCCACCGATGGAACCGAAGAAGAGATCCGGAGCGGCAGAAGTCATCATCCAAGGGGCGCTGAAGAAGTCTTCCATCCGATTGAAGTCATCATCCAAGGGGCGCTGAAGAGGTCTTCCATCCGACTGAAGTCTTCATCCAAGTGGCGTCTTCAATCTTCATCCATCCGGAGCTGAGCCATCTTCAGACGAGCCGACGCGGAGCCATCCTCTTCTTCCCGACGACTAACGACGAATGAAGGTTCCTTTAAGGGACGTCATCCAAGATGGCGTCCCTTCAATTCCGATTGGCTGATAGGATTCTATCAGCCAATCGGAATTAATTTAGGAAAAATCTGATTGGCTGATTGAATCAGCCAACCAGATTGAAGTTCAATCCGATTGGCTGATCCAATCAGCCAATCAGATTGAGCTTGCATTCTATTGGCTGTTCCGATCAGCCAATAGAATGCAAGCTCAATCTGATTGGCTGATTCAATCAGCCAATCAGATGTTTCCTACCTTAATTCCGATTGGCTGATAGAATCCTATCAGCAAATCGGAATTGAAGGGACACCATCTTGGATGACGTCCCTTAAAGGGACAGTCTAGACCAAAATAAACTTTCATGATTCAGATAGAGCATGTAATTTTAAACAATTTTCCAATTTACTTTTATCACCAATTTTGCTTTGTTCTCTTGGTATTCTTAGTTGAAAGCTTAACCTAGGAGGTTCATATGCTAATTTCTTAGACCTTGAAGCCCACCTCTTTCAGATTGCATTTTAACAGTTTTTCACCACTAGAGGGTGTTAGTTCACGTATTTCATATAGATAACAATGTGCTTGTGCACGAGAAGTTATCTGGGAGCAGGCACTGATTGGCTAGACTGCAAGTCTGTCAAAAGAACTGAAAAAAGGGGCAGTTTGCAGAGGCTTAGATACAAGATAATCACAGAGGTTAAAAGTATATTATTATAACTGTGTTGGTTATGCAAAACTGGGAAATGGGTAATAAAGGGATTATCTATCTTTTAAAACAATAAAAATTCTGGTGTAGACTGTCCCTTTAAAGGAACCTTCATTCGTCGTTAGTCGTCTGGAAGAAGAGGATCGCTCCGCGTCGGCTCGTCTGAAGATGGCTCCGCTCCGCTCCGGATGGATGAAGATTGAAGACGCCGCTTGGATGAAGACTTCAATCGGATGGAAGACCTCTTCAGCGCCCCTTGGATGATGACTTCAATCGGATGGAAGACTTCTTCAGCGCCCCTTGGATGATGACTTCTGCCGCTCCGTATCTCTTCTTCGGTTCCATCGGTGGGTCGGCTGGCTGAAGACGGCTAAAGGTAGGATGATCTTCAGGGGGGTAGTGTTAGGTTTATTTAAGGGGGGTTTGGGTTAGAGTAGGGGTATGTGGGTGGTGGGTTGTAATTTTGGGGGGCGGTTGTATTTTTTTTTACAGGCAAAAGAGCTGTTTTCTTTGGGGCATGCCCCGCAAAAGGCCCTTTTAGGGGCTAGTAAGGTAATAGAGCTGGTAACTTTTTAATGTAGAATAGGGTAGGGCATTTTTTTATTTTGGGGGGCTTTGTTATTTTATTAGGGGGCTTAGATTAGGTGTAAGTAGCTTAAAATTGTTGTAATATTTTTGAAATGTTTGTAACTTATTTTTTTTTATTTTTTGTACTTTAGTTAGTTTATTTAATTGTATTTAATTGTAGTTATGTGTAGGTAATTAATTTATTTAATGATAGTGTAGTGTTAGGTTTAATTGTAACTTAGGTTAGGATTTATTTTACAGGTAATTTTGTATTTCTTTTAGCTAGGTAGTTATTAAATAGTTAATAACTATTTAATAACTATTTTAACTAGCTAAAATAAATACAAAGTTACCTGTAAAATAAATATAAATCCTAAAATAGCTACAATGTAATTTTTAATTACATTGTAGCTATCTTAGGGTTTATTTTACAGGTAAGTATTTCGTTTTAAATAGGAATAATTTATTTAAGTATAGTGTAGTGTTAGGTGTAATTGTAACTTAGGTTAGGATTTATTTTACAGGTAAATTTATCTTTATTTTAACTAGATAGCTATTAAATAATTAATAACTATTTAATAGCTATTGTACCTAGTTAAAATAAATTGAAAGTTGCCTGTAAAATAAAAATAAATCCTAATATAGCTACAATATAATTATTATTTATATTGTAGCTATATTAGGGTTTATTTTAAAGGTAAGTATTTAGTTTTAAATAGGAATAATTAATTTAATAAGAGTTAAATTTATTTAGATGTATTTAATTAATATTTAAGTTAGGGGGGTGTTAGGGTTAGTGTTAGACTTAGGTTTAGGGGTTAATAATTTTATTACAGTGGCGGCGGTGTAGGGGGGGGCAGGATAGGGGTTAATAAACTTATTATAGGTGGCGACGGTGTAGGGGGCAGATTAGGGGTTAATAAGTTTAATATAGGTTGCAGCGGGGTCCGGGAGCGGCGGTTTAGGGGTTAAACTATTTATTTAGGTGCGGCGAGGTCCGGGATCCGCAGGATAGGGGTTAATAAATGTATTATAGGTGGCGGCGGTATAGGGGGGGCAGGATAGGGGTTACTAGGTATAATGTAGGTGGCGGCGGTGTCCGGGAGCGGCGGTTTAGGGGTTAATAACTTTATTATAGTTGCGGTGGGCTCCGGGAGCGGCGGTTTAGGGGGTAATAACTTTATTTAGTTGCGGTGGTGTAGGGGGGGCAGATTAGGGGTGTTTAGACTCGGGGTACATGTTAGGGTGTTAGGTGTAGACAGCTCCCATAGGAATGAATGGGATATCTGGCAGCAGCGAACATGAACTTTCGCTATGGTCAGACTCCCATTGATTCCTATGGGATCCGCCGCTTCCAGGGCGGCGGTTTGAAAACCAGGTACGCTGGGCCGGAAAAGTGCCGAGCGTACCTGCTAGTTTTTTGATAACTAGCAAAAGTAGTCAGATTGTGCCGAACTTGTGTGCGGAACATCTAGAGTGACGTAAGAATCGATCTGTGTCGGACTGAGTCCGGCGGATCGAAGCTTGCGTCACTATATTCTACTTTTGCCGGTGTGTAGGGCTTGATAACTAAGGCGAATCAGCCTCGCCACAAATACGCTGCGGAATTCCAGCGTATTTGAGGTTGTCGGCTTGATAACTAGAGGCCTATGTATCACTGTGTATAGAACACTCATTTATATGAGTTGATGATTAAGTATACTATCATACAAAATACATCTTCTTTAATTGCCATACTCTCTGTACTCTCTAGCCCTATCTTCAATAGATATACCAGAAAAGGTTGTACGAATATCTAGGAATGATTTAAAATTTTAATTTTTCTTATAATCATGTTTGCCATTTATTCATAACCTGATGATTCACTGTTTTCAATCACTTTATACCATATTTAGATGCATTGATAATGTTATTGAACTTGTATGTTTAAATAAATTGTAAGAGGTGTTTACCTATTGTATCAATTAACCAATTAAATCATTTGAGAGGGTTTTTAAACTTAGCTGACTAACATATTGTTAGGTCTATGACTACGGCACCAGCTGAAACGCGTAAGACCAATCTGCACTTTTTGTCTACTGTGCTCTCATTTTTATTTGTATTCCAATAAAGCTGTTTTTATTTGCCACAGAAGCTTCCAGGAACTCTTTCCACTTTTTCTTCCTATTATCGCTGGGATCCTATCCTGAGATACTTCCATCTCTTACCCCCAGGACAAGGTCTGTGTCTGGCTTTAAATAATTGACTTTACTATTACATCCAGCATTGATCCGAGTTTCACCTATTGGGATTCCTGATTGGTTCGGCTGAGACCAAATGCCACGGAAGACTCTGTTGATTGACCATTGGAGCAGGAAGGAAGAGCGCGGTGGATACTTCACTCCCGCATTGGGTCTCCAGAGAAGAACGGCAGCGTAGCTACATGGTAGCGGAGTGGTCTGTTCAGCCATATCAATACACCAACCGTACGGACTCTGTTGATAGAGCTGAGCTGTGTACTAGAAGCAGCCTTTGGCTACTACGGATAGAATGCGGTAAGAAGTCTCACAGACTGAATGACCTGTTCATTATATATTAAAAAAGAGAGACCAATGGCACTACTGATTATTAAAGCGGACTATTGCCTAATTAAAAGGATACTCCTGTACAATGAGAGTGAGTTCCTAGGTTGGTGCTGTGTATAGGGGAGATACTGAGTACAGAGGAAAGTTGGATAGAAAAACTAACCAACTAAAAGTATACACAAATAGCACTCGCTAGTCCATGTGAAGATAAAGCATTATAAAAGACACCATATCATAGTTAGTAAGTGTGGGGGTCAGATAGTCTGAGAGTAAAATATAACTTTTATTATCCGTCTATTAAAAACAACCAAAAAAGACAAAAAAAACACACAATTAAAATTACGTATTGGAGGGAGGTCAGCGTGTGAGTAAAAAGTGTAAGCTAGGTGAATAGCTGCACAAAGGTCCTAGTACTAGTGAAGTGTTACCAATTACTAATGGTGTATCAGAAAGTAAATATATACAAGTTGTATCTATTCTATCCAAAGTTATTGGTATATATTCAGCTAATAAGCAGTAATAGTTATAACTAAATAAAACTATCGAAGAGAGAGCCGTGAGTTAAGTACCAAGGTAAAGTCAGTGGTACCCGTTTGGCAATACAACTCAAATTGAGTATATTATGTATGAACACCACCTGGGCAGCAGGATTAGATAGGTGACTGTGAGTGTGTTTGTTACACTGGATGAAGACACTTAAATCACAAATAACCTTGCTATAATATGGTTCTGAGCCTATGACTAGAGGACTGCAATAGGTAGAAACTCCACTCATTAATGAGGCTGGGTGATAAACTGAATTGGCTAGATGAGAGAGCCAAGCAGTGTTATGAGTAAGTCAATATATTGACTTAGATAAAATAAGTTATATCAAACCTATGTGAGTGGGGTGATATTAAGATCCAATAGTTAAATGAAGAGCTGATTCCAGTTAGCTTGAATGACTCAGAGTCCTAATTGTAAGGTTAATAAATAGTGTTAGTTAATGTCTGCAAATAATAGCACAAACACAGATAATAATAACAGTGTTGTCCCAGACGCTCAGTAAAAATTACAATTGACACATGATTGCACAGTAAATCTTAGAGTGCTGCAGCTCCCAGTTTATTCACTCAATACTTGACAATACGTGTGCCTTAACAATGAGTGTTGTGCTTAAACAGTGGTAAAGGAGTGATCCCTGCTATTCAATACAGAGAGTTAATGACAAATGAGTCTGTCTTATAATACTGCCACTCCGTATTTATTCACAAAGTAACTGACACCGGATATGTTAGTTCCGTTAGTAATGTACTTAGACAGTAATATAAAATGACTTATTCGGTTTGGTACCTGTCAATGTTGGAGTACCATGCATTAAAGTAAAATTAACCTTAATTACAGGGAGACCGTAACTCACATAAGTTCCCACTGTGATTATAGGGTTTGACTTTAACGGAACGGTGTAAAAGCCGGAACGGAACGGGCCGGAACAGGCCTTTTATGTAGGAAATTTATTTAAAATATAATGGGATGTGTTAGAGACTCTTGAGAACAATTTTAGGAACACGAATATTTCTAATATAATATTTAATTAACCCTTTAACTACCAAAATAGTGTCCGGAACCAAACATAAGAGCCCGGAACAGCACCTTCCCAGAAAACCAGATACACCAAATTCACAAGTCACATGTGACTAAATGTAATAAGTGTAATCAGCCACAAACCATCCACAGAAACCACATTATATTATCTGTTCCGGCCTTTAATACACTTTTTTATAAAAAGTGACGGAACGGCACCTTCCCAGCAAAATATACAGACCAAATTCACTAGCCACACATAACTAGATGTGATAAGTGTAATCAACCACAAACCATCCACAGAACCCACGTTCCAATACCCGTTCCGGCCTGAAAAAAGCTTTTTCATGAAAAGTGACGGAACGGCACCTTACCAGCAAACAAGATACACCAAATTCACCAGTCACACATGACTAAATGTTATAAATGTAATCAGCCACAAACCATCCACAAAAACCACATTATGATATCTGTTCCAGCCTTTAATACACTTTTTTATAAAAAGTGACGGAACGGCACCTTCCCAGCAAAATATACAGACCAAATTCACCAGCCACACATAACTAGATGTGATAAGTGTAATCAACCACAAACCATCCACAGAAACCACGTTCCAATACCCGTTCCGGCCTGAAAAATGCTTTTTCATGAAAAGTGACGGAACGGCACTTTACCAGCAAACCAGATACACCAAATTCCCCAGTCACACATAACTAAATGTTATAAGTGTAATTAGCCACAAACCATCCACAGAAACCACATTATGATATCTGTTCCGGCTTTAATACACTTTTTTTTATAAAAAGTGACGGAACGGCACCTTCCCAGCAAAATATACAGACCAAATTCACCAGCCACACATAACTAGATGTGATAAGTGTAATCAACCACAAACCATCCACAGAAACCACGTTCCAATACCCGTTCCGGCCTGTAAATCGCTTTTTCTTGAAAAGTGACGGAATGGCACCTTACCAGCAAACCAGATGCACCAAATTCACCAGTCACACATGACTAAATGTTATAAGTGTAATCAGCCACAAACCATCCACAGAAACCACAACATTAAGATATCTGTTCCGGCCTTTAATACACTTTTGATAGAAAAGTGACGGAACGGCACCTTCCCAGCAAAATATACAGACCAAATTCACCAGCCACACATAACTAGATGTGATAAGTGTAATCAACCACAAACCATCCACAGAAACCACGTTCCAATACCCGTTCTGGCCTGAAAAATGCGTTTTCATGAAAAGTGACGGAACGGCACCTTACCTGCAAACCAGATACACCAAATTCACCAGTCACACATGACTAAATGTTATAAGTGTAATCAGCCAAAAACCATACACAGAAACCACATTATGATATCTGTTCCTGCCTTTAATACACTTTTTTTTATAAAACGTGATGGAACGTCACCTTCCCAGCAAAATATACAGACCAAATTCACCAGCCACACATAACTAGATGTTATAAGTGTAATCAACCACAAACCATCCACAGAAACCACGTTCCAACATCTAGTGTGGCTGGTGAATGTGTGGCTGGTGAATTTGGTCTGTATATTTTGCTGGGAAGGTGCCGTTCCGTCACTTTTTATAAAAAAGTGTATTAAAGGCCAGAACAGATATCATAATGTTGTTTCTGTGGATGGTTTGTGGCTGATTACACTTATAACATTTAGTTATGTGTAACTGGTGAATTTGGTGTATCTGGTTTGCTGGTAAGGTGCCGTTCTGTCACTTTTCATGAAAAAGCGCTTTACAGGCTGGAACAGGTATTGGAACATGGTTTCTGTGGATGGTTTGTGGTTGATTACACTTACCACATCAAGTTATGTGTGGCTGGTGAATTTGGTCTGTATATTTTGCTGGGTAGGTGCCATTCCATCACTTTTTATAATAAAGTGTATTAAAGGCTGGAACAGATATCATAATGTGGTTTCTGTGGATGGTTTGTGGCTGATTACACTTATAACATTTAGTCATGTGTGACTGGTGAATTTGGTGTATCTGGTTTGCTGGTGAGGTGCTGTTCCATCACTTTTCATGAAAAAGCATTTTTCAGGCCGGAACGGGTATTGGAATGTGGTTTCTGTGGATGGTTTGTTGTTGATTACACTTATCACATCTAGTTATGTGTGGCTGGGGAATTTGGTCTGTATATTTTGCTGGGAAGGTGCCGTTCCATAACTTTTTATAAAAAAGTGTATTAAAGGCCGGAACAGATATCATAAAGTGCTTTCTGTGGATGGTTTGTGGCTGATTACGCTTATAACATTTAGTTATGTGTTACTGGTGAATTTGGTGTATCTGGTTTGCTGGGAAGGTGCTGTTCCATCACTTTTTATAAAAAAAAAGTGTATTAAAGGCCGGAACAGATATCATAAAGTGGTTTCTGTGGATGGTTTGTGGCTGATTACACTTATAACATTTAGTTATGTGTTACTGGTGAATTTGGTGTATCTGGGTTGCTGGTAAGGTGCCGTTTCTCACTTTTCATGAAAAAGTGTTTTACAGGCCGGAACGGGTATTGGAACGGGGTTTCTGTGGATGGTTTGTGGTTGGTTACACTTACTACATCTAGTTATGTGTGGCTGGTGAATTTGGTCTGCATATTTTGCTGGGTAGGTGCCGTTTCGTCACTTTTTATAAAAAAGTGTATTAAAGGCCGGAACAAATATCATAATGTGGTTTCTGTGGGTGGTTTGTGGCTGATTACACTTATACCATTTAGTTATGTGTAATTGGTGAATTTGGTGTATCTGGTTTGCTGGTAAGGTGCCCTTCCGTCACTTTTCACGAAAAAGCGTTTTACAGGCCAGAACGGGTATTGGAACGTGGTTTCTGTGGATGGTTTGTGGTTGATTACACTTACCACATCTAGTTATTTGTGGCTGGTGAATTTGGTCTGTATATTTTGCTGGGTAGGTGCCGTTCCATCACTTTTTATAAAAAAGTGTATTAAAGGCCGGAACAGATATCATAATGGGGTTTCTGTGGTTGGTTTGTGGCTGATTATACTTATAACATTTAGTCATGTGTGACTGGTGAATTTGGTGTATCTGGTTTGCTGGTAAGGTGCTGTTCCGTCACTTTTCATGAAAAAGCATTTTACAGGCCGGAACGGGTATTGGAACGTGGTTTCTGTGGCTGGTTTGTGGCTGATTACACTTATTACATTTAGTCACATGTGACTTGTGAATTTGGTGTATCTGGTTTCCTGGGAAGGTGCTGTTCCGTCACTTTTCATGAAAAAGCATTTTTCAGGCCGGAACAGGTATTGGAACGTGGTTTCTGTGGATGGTTTGTGGTTGATTACACTTATCACATCTAGTTATGTGTGGCTGGTGAATTTGGTCTGTATATTTTGCTGGGAAAGTGCCGTTCCATCACTTTTTATAAAAAAGTGTATTAAAGGCCGGAACAGATATCATAATGTGGTTTCTGTGGTTGGTTTGTGGCTGATTGCACTTATAACATTTAGACATGTGTGACTGGTGAATTTGGTGTATCTGGTTTGCTGGTAAGGTGCTGTTCCGTCACTTTTCATGAAAAAGCATTTTTCAGGCCGGAACGGGTATTGGAACGTGGTTTCTGTGGATGGTTTGTGGTTGATTACATTTATCACATCTAGTTATGTGTGGCTGGTGAATTTGGTCTGTATATTTTGCTGGGAAGGTGCCGTTCCATCACTTTTTATAAAAAAGTGTATTAAAGGCCGGAACAGATATCATAAAGTGGTTTCTGTGGATGGTTTGTGGCTGATTATGCTTATAACATTTAGTTATGTGTAACTGGTGAATTTATTGTATCTGGTTTGCTGGGAAAGTGCTGTTTCATCACTTTTAGTAAAAAAAAGTGTATTAAAGACCGGAACAGATATCATAAAGTGGTTTCTGTGGATGGTTTGTGGCTGATTACACTTATAACATTTAGTTATTTGTAACTGGTGAATTTGGTGTATCTGGTTTGCTGGTAAGGTGCCGTTCCGTCACTTTCATGAAAAAGCGTTTTACAGGCTGGAATGGGTATTGGAACGTGGTTTCTGTGGATGGTTTGTGGTTGGTTACACTTACTACATCTATTTATGTGTGGCTGGTGAATTTGGTCTGTATATTTTGCTGGGTAGGTGCCGTTCCGTCACTTTTTATAATAAAGTGTATTAAAGGCTGGAAAAGATATCATAATGTGGTTTCTGTGGATGGTTTGTGGCTGATTACACTTATAACATTTAGTCATGTGTGACTGGTGAATTTGGTGTATTTGGTTTCCTGGGAAGGTGCTGTTCCGGGCTGTTATGTTTGGTTCCAGACACTATTTTGGTAGTTAAAGGGTTAATTATTATATCACAAATATTCCTTTTCCTAAAATTGTTCTCAAGAGTCTCTAATACATCCCATTATATTTTAAATCAATTTCCTTCATAAAAGGCCTGTTCCGGCCTGTTCCGTTCCGTTCCGGCTTTTACACCGTTCCGACTTTAACATATGTATAGAGAAATCTTCATAAAGGTTTTACTGTGATAACATATCATAACTACCAGTAGTGTCTTGTATCACTGCAACTGGGTAGTAATAAAATTATCATATATTGGTTCAGTATATATGTATATTGCTGCAGCTGTACGAAGTAAATGAATAATGAGTTATGTTACATAGATACAACTGAGCACTGCCGCTGACATATACTAGTATAGATAATAGTAATCAGTGTTTTCAAATTAAATAAATGTAGGGAACAGTGTGCTGATGTATAAAGCAGGGCTGGATATAAGCATTAGTTAATCCATAGAGAAAACAAGGTATATTGATCGTGTACAATGGCAGCTAGCTGTTAAATAGAACCACAGCTTGTAAGCCGGTTGTAACAACCAAGTAGACTCCAGATGATTAGCTAAGTATAGAGATTGCCGGTTAGAAATTTCAGCACATAACTGCCCCCCTAAGAAAATAATGGAGGACCCACCAATATAAGGTCACGCTGATCGTGCCTACCAAAACGCTAGTTAAAACCTAACACACAGGAGTTCACTGGACTCCTCACCATTTCCCTGACATGTTTCGCCGCTTATCGGCTTTGACAAAGGGTGCACGCACGGCGTGCCATGGCGGTATAAATACGCTACGTTACAGGCTGTCCCTCCTCCTGAGTGACGCGGTCAAGTGGGTGTGTTGCCTGACGTATGTAAAACGTCAATCAGAGCTGCAGGCTTACACCTCTAACACCGCATAGCTGATATTACGATAGCTCCATTGTTGAGAACAAAAATGTAAACTGGTATGTTTAATATGACTCTAACCTAAGCTGATTTGTACACAATAGAAAAACATACATAAATCATTACCTCTAATAAGAGAAAGAATCCTCCAATAGAACTGGTGTGTAATGTGTTAGATCTAAAAGATGTGAGTGATGATAGCTAATAATAATAATAAAAGGTGATAAGTGTTAAATCAGGAACTGATGCCTACGTGTGAGAAGGTACTTCAAAATATTAAAATAGTTAAATAATGAATTATTAATATGTGAAGTGCTTGCAATGGAACAGAGTGCATGCTCAGTGTTCTATACACTAGTATAGGTATGATAATAAAAGTGAAAATAGTGTGCCACTATCTAAATAAATAGTGTTAGAAAAACTAATGTGCCTTTATTCTAAAAAATATAATAACAAATAACTAATGTGCACTTATTATAAGGTGAACATGTGAAAAGCAACACGCTATTGTTTAAGCGTCTATTTATATAAAGCAAAAACTAAATTGTGGTCCATCTACAAATTGTGAATAAAGTAATCTTAAAAGATTAGATGCAAAACAGTTTCTAAGTCAAAAGAAAAAGAATCATAATTTAATTTAATAAATGGATTTGTTCAACTGCTATAATTTAGGAATTAAACAATATTGGATACCCGAAGGGGGACATTTTGAATGGGAGTAGAGTATTTAACTTGGTTTATAAAAATGATACAAAGTTATTGCATTCATTCAATCCAAATGGATATATAGAATTTAGAAGGTAGATCCATCTACTTTCTGCTCTTAGGAGTACTTGTTCCAGGTTGCTACCGCGAATACCTAGATCAACTTTCTGTATACCCCAACATTTCAGATCTGATTGTTTGGATTTGTGGGTTTGAAGAAAGTGTCTTGCCACAGAGGTGATTGTTTTGCCCTCTTGATTGTCTTTGGCAGCATTTTTAATATTTCTGAGGTGTTCTTGCAGTCTGGTTCTGATTCTCCTGGTCGTCATCCCTACATAGAATTTTGGGCAGTTACATTGAAGTACATAGATAACTCCTTCTGTTGTACAATCTATGTGAGCTTTAATTTCATGTGTTTTTCCAAAGCGATCTTCTATAACATTCGATCTTTTCATGAAGCTACACGTGCTACAAGTTCCGCATTTGAATGACCCAGGTTTCAGTTGTGTACCTGTTCTTGTGCCTTTTAAATGGCTAGGGCTAATCAAGTTCTTGAGGTTAGGTGCCCTTCTGTAACCCACTTGTACTCGATCACCCAAAATTTTAGAAAGAGAGTGATCAGATTGAAGAATATGCCAATGTTCCTTTATTATATTGATCACTTCTGCTGATTTTGTGTTGTATGAGGTTATAAACCTCACTACGTCTGGTTGGGTTTGGTTAGAGTCCTTGGGTTTTAATAGTTGGTATCTGGGCGTTGTTTTTGCTCTGTGTTCTGCTCGTTTGATAGATCTATTACTGTATCCCCTTTGTAATAGTCTCTTTCTGAGTTCTTTGGCTCTTCTCTCAAAGTTTTCCGGTGTTGAGCAATTTCTTTTCATTCTCAGAAATTCTCCTACTGGGAGTGATTTGATTGTATTCGGGGCATGAGCACTGGAGCTATGTAGGATACTATTAGTAGCTGTGATTTTCCTGAATACATCTGTGCTGAGTGTACCGTCTAGATTTCTGGTAATTTCTAGGTCCAAGAATGATATTTTAGTTTTGCTAGCTTCATGTGTTAACCGAATGTTAAGATCATTTTGATTTAGTTTTTTGAAAAATTTGTCAAGCTCATCTTTGGTACCTTCCCATAGGAAGAACACGTCATCTATGTAACAAAACCACACGGGTATTCGACCAGTGAATTCGTCATTACTGTCAGAAAATACACAGAATTGCTCCCACCACCCTAAAAAGAGGTTGGCATAAGTGGGTGGGTGTGTTTATTTTTGTATTTGTAATGGCTAGTTTTCCTCGTTAAATCCATTACCTATTGTTCTCCAGCATATGCCAATAACAATGTGATAAGCCTGAAGATAAATCAGACCTGTTTCTATATAGCTGGCTGTTTCCTATATTTGCATTGCTTAAACTGTAATGCAGATTGACCTAGATTACAAGTTGTGCGGTATGGCTATACCACTGAAAAATTGGCCTTTGCAAGGGGAATATTCAGCTCAACCGTATTACAAGTCGCAGCAGTACGCTATACCTCCTGTGTTTTAGCCTATACTGGTCCGCAACTCTCCATTCCGCACTCAAAAAAATGGCTTTTGAGTGTGGAATTTTCAGGTCACCCGTATTACAGGTTTTACGGTCTGGCTATTCCGCTAGCTTTATATCTTATACCGCCACTATCCATTCCGCTATCAAAGACCAGTAGTTATGGATTTTGCAAAAAAAAAAAAGTTTCACAAAACTCATAACAAAAATGTTACAATGTACACTAACACCCATAAACTACCACCCCCCACATCGCAAATACTATAAAACATCTATTAACCCCTAATCTGCCACCCACCCACATTGCCAACACTAAATTAAAGTATTAACCCCAAATCAGGCGCCCACATCGCCAACACTAAATAAACCTATTAACCCCTAATCTGCTGACCCCCCACATTGCCAACACTAAATAAACCTATTAACCCCTAATCCGCTGCCCACCCACATAACGACTACCTAAATTAAAGTATTGACCCTTAATCCGCCATCCCCCCACATCGCAAATACTATAATAAACCAATTAACCCCTATAACTACCTTAAAATAAATAAAAACTTACCTGTGAAATAAATAAAAAAAACTAAGCTTAAACTATAAATAAACCCAACATTACTATTTTAAAAAAATAAAATAAAATAAAAATAAAAAAACTAAATTACAAAATTAAAAAATCCTAACAGTACGAAAAAAACCATCTAAAATTACAAAAAAAGTAAGTTTAAAATTACGAAAAATAAAACAAATCTAAGATTACAAAAAATAATAAACTAAATTATCCAAAATAATACAAATTAAACCTAATCTAATACCCCTATAAAAACAAAAAAGGCACCCCAAAATAAAAACACCCCCTAATCTAATAATAAACTACCAATAGCCCTTAAAAGTACCTTTCGTAGGGCATTGCCCTGAAGCAATCAGCTCTATTACATTATAAAACTACAAAGTACCCCCTAACAGTAAAACAACCACCCACCCAACCCCCAAAATAAAATAAAAAAATAACTCTAAAAAAACCTAAGCTACCCATTGCTCCTAAAGGGTCATTTGTATGGGCATTGCCCTTAAAAGGGCAACTAGCTCTTTAGTGGCCATTAAAAAATAAAAGGACTTGGCTTTTGTGCGGTATGGAGCATATCGCACCATACCGCACAACACAAGAAGGTAATATTAGCACTATGGAGTAGTGCGGTACAGCTAAATTTTTAGCGTTATTCACGCACCGGGTTTAGCACATAACTTGTAATTTAGGTGAGTGTTTTTTTCATTTTAAAAACTGCACTATTTTCACTGAATTCAGCCACAAAAACATCTATTATCTAATTTATTGCCATTAAAAAATTCAAAAGTTCACATTTATGATCACAGTGGATAATCCCTATCCACAAACACTTTTTTTAATTTTTTTTAAACTTCAAAGATAATTTCTATTAACCTTTTACTATCCTACTTTAGTCTCCTGATTAATCATCTCAACAAAGGACATCATAAGTACTCCAGAGGGCATACCGTATATCAAATAATCACAATTATATTAAAAAAAAATAATCAGCTATGGCTTGTTCACCTACTTCATGCATAGACTCACTGCAACATCTGAAAGAAAGGTGTATTGGTCATCCATATTTGTCATCCATATCCCTTAAATAGAACCATTTGCTGTCTTCCAGAGGCTTGTGTTAGGCATACTGTTGAGCCTGGTACATTTTTAAAAGGATCTAGGTCTGATCCCACAGTCATGGTGCATATTGACCCTAATGACGTAGTCAGCAGGAGATGGAATGTCCTAAAATGACTTCAAGGAGTTAGGAAATAAGCTTAAAGCAAGGACCTCCAAGGTAGTATTTTCTGAGATATTACCAGTGCCATGTGCTAACTCAGTAAGCCAGAAGGAGCTAAGGGCAGTTAAAGAAACCTAAAAAAAATTGGGGGGACTTCCGGGGGAGGAGCCTAATCGCAAGACATGTAGCGTTTGGTCTCTGCACTCCCATCTACAGCCATTGGCGGGAACTCCTGTGTCGAAGCCCTGCGTCTCTGGACGGCTAGCTGTTTGAGTGAATCATCCTCACCGGAGGCCCTACAGTGCACTACCACCGCACTGAGCTGACGTTCAGCTATTGGAAAAGACATCTACTACATCCCACCTGACTCAGGAATTAAGTCTGTATATCTGGGAAGTTCCTCTCTCCCACCGGTGCTGAGTGAGAGAGGCCAACATTCGAGTCTTTGCCTTAGTTGTTTTTTTGCCTCTGGCTAATACAAAAAGTTTGTTTGCTGATAACATCATAGAGGCGCAAGATTTACCACCATTGCATCTGAGAGAGAACGGATTAAAGCGGTCATCAGGAACCCTCCTCCCACCGGTCCTGCGTGAGGAGATGTGAGTGTTTTCCCCTTTATCTTTGCTGGAATCCCCCATCAGGTGAGGGCATAAATCTACTCACCTTATCTCAGAAGGAGTCAGCTGCCTGTTGTGGTGGTAATTAGTACCAGAATATTAAAACAGAAAGGATTGTGCACTTTTTAAAAATATTTTATTGGAAGACAAATATAGGAATGAAGAATTAACCATTACCTACAAGCTACAAAAGTATAAAACAAGCTCCAAGAAAAATACCAAAAGCTACAACATCCAGTCCAAATTATACAGGGCAACTTATCTTAAATAAACCCAGATTAAGTAATATTAACTAAACATAGTAAAACAGAGAATCTATCCCAAGAAAAATGTGCAAGAATGCTAATATACTCAGCCAGTTCAGTCCTCCAGTGCTCTCTCTTATCAGTTGCTTCCAGGAGGTGAGGAAGAAAAAAAGGTGTATACTAACTGTTGACTCCCATTGTATACTTAGTTTACTTAAGGTGTGTCCTACCATACACCAATCAAAGGCTACATGGGAGTGTCCTTCTCAGACAAAGACTAGTGCTTCTTAGACAAAGACTAGGCCAAAGCCTAGTCTATATTTTAAATCAAAGTATAATTTAAGATTTAACTACTTTAAAATTCTAGGGATAAATTCTCTGGTTTTATGACACCACACCTGTGGTGCAGCTAGAGGCTACATAGCTTTGCAGCTCCAAGGTTCTTAGAGGTGAATATCTTTCCAATGCTCTGCATTATTGATTACCTCTAAGACATTACATCTAGGAGGGCTCTACCTCGATAACAAGGAAGAAGTAAAGGGTAGAGCTACAAAAAATAATGGCTCCACTTGTTGGAGAACCCTGCACTTTTTCCTGGGTGGATCAGGTGTAAGTTACATCTAATAATAGGAGCTGCACCTTCAATAAGAACTCTCCTTAAGTATATTTCAAGCCTCAAGCTTAAAAGCTGCAACTCTGCTTGCTTTTCCGTTTTTTTCCCTTTATTATCTTTTTGGGGAAAGGTTACTTACATGCTCGAAATTGATTTATTTTCACATGTTCCCCCATGTAAGACAGATTGGTTATAGATCAATTAGTAATTGTCTCTATGTGATTAGCTTACAGCGTATTTAAAAATATAATTTTTTGTCTTTACCCAAAAGAGACAAATTGAGTTAATTGGTACATATAACACTGTTAATCTTGCTGCTGTGACCTGTACCAAAAAAATCTTTTTTGTTTACCTTAGGTTTTATGCAATCAATCTAGTATTTAATCGGTGTTGTGGTTCATTGTTTGTAAATTATTACTCATTTGATGTCTTGGTAATCTCCTTATATATACCTTAGTAAATATATCATTCTACTTGGCCGTGATTAAGCCTAGCCATTTCTCCACACTTAATTAGGGCTATCTATTTAGAGTACTGGTTATGTTACTCAGATCCTGAGATAATCTAGAGTAAATTTAACTAGCTTAACATCTCCCTGAAGGGGAACAGTTTAGTCACAAATCAACTGCCTACATTTACTGTGACTAGTTACTCCTAAAGCTTTGATTACACCTTGAATATATGGAATCTAAAAATACACATTTCTAAACCCTCTGTATATGAATTAACACCCTAAAACCATTGATATGCCCTGATCTACCTGGTAAATTTTATGACATTGTGGAGGAGACTGTAAAGTTATTGCTCCTATCAAAGTTTGAACTTGTACTTGATAATTTTTGAAACCATAACTGGTCGTATGGTCACAGGGTTTTCACCCTATTTTTATTAAATTTATTATTAAAAAAAAAAATTCACATCCTTACACTCTTCACATATCACTTCCTTGTTCTCCTTCTCCCCCTTTTTTTTTTTTCTTCTTCCCCAACATATTAATTGATTCTTCACAATTTCATGGATACATTTTTTTCACCTTCTCACACCAAAAGCACTTCTCCAGCTACAGCTTCCAAACCAAAAGATAGGAAAAATAGAAATACAATAGAAACCTCAGTTGAAATACATCCAACAAACACTATCTCCCCTTGTCGCAATGAGCATTTGGATATGCAAGCATTCAGTGGCGGCTGGTGACTTTTGAAGATGGGGGAGCACTAGCCCCGCCCATTTTATTGTGTGTGTGTATATATATATATATATATATATATATATATATATATATATATATATATATATATATATATATGTGTGTGTGTGTGTGTGATTAGGAAGCTGTATGACACAATGACACATTTTTACACACAAATGTTACCTGACATTTGCTCCTACAAGTTATGAGAAAATTTAAGTTTGCTCATAACATGTAGGAGCAAAAGGGTTAAATAAACCCCTGGCTCCCTTATCTCTGTTCTTTGGCTTTCACTCCCTTCAGAAATTATTACTTATGTCTCTGTACAGATACACAGACTGACACATACACACACTCACAGACACACAAAGATATAAGCATAGAGATACACAGCACACATACAAACAAAGAGACACACACACAGACGCTAACACATTAACAGAGACACTGGAAAATAAGACAAAAATATTACAGAAAGGCAATGCACTTTTAAATAAAGATGGGTGTTATTATACAACTTGAAATCACAAAACCATGAGAAACGGCACTAACAGCTGCTGAGACCCTGCATCTCCTGAGAGTTCATTGACCCCAATAAAATAAATCCATGACCTGGCAGTCTGGCAGTGGCACATCAAAACAAAGTTCTTGCTTAGCCACTCTCAGAGGCGTAACTAGAAGCCTCGGGGCCCCTGTGCAAGAATCCATGAAGGGCCCCCCAATACATATATATATATATATATATATATATATATATATATATATATATATATATATATATATATATATATATATATATATATATATATATATATATATATATATACACTGAAAAAATAATTACATTTGTTTGAAAAAAAAAAATCTGGAGAAAAATATTGCATGCTTCACATTTTAAAATCAATATTATATACATATAAAATAATACAATATATACAATAATACAACATTTATATTTAACTGTTGGTCAAAACACCAGCATTGCATATCCCCTGATAAAATCTAAAAATCCTCATACTCAAAGATATTTTTATATTAGATTTTAAAACATGATTTTGCAAAAATGTATAAAACAAAGGCATGTTACATATACAGTATATATATATGTATGTACAGTAAATATATATATGTATGTACAGCAAATATATATATATATATGCTATATTATACACTAGAACATGTATAGATTATATATATTTCATTATTCATCCCTCCTCTTAAAGAAAAAAACACTCTAACAAACACATGTACACCCACAGACACACATACATACACACTTGCACAAGCATGCACACTCACACACACATGCGCACACACGCACTTACTCAAACATACATACACACACACATACATTCAAACACACAGACACCCATGCACACCTACACACACAAACAGTCACACATGCACAGAACAAACACATACATACACATGAACTGATAGTTAAATATATGCATTAAAACACAATAGCATGATTATGGAAACATAGCAATAGCACTGTTCATAATAAACATGAAATAACAGGCGTTAGTTTACAAAATTAATTATGAACACTCTTTTTAAATCAAAGTACAAACAAACTTTCCCTTGCCAGTATGCTATCCTGTGCTAAGCATTCTCCACTCTACAGACCTTTGTGACATTATGCTCTCCTATTAACAAATTGCTCCTTTGGGGCCATACCTCCTATTATGTCATTAGTGTTGTGCAAGGCTGTTTGAGGTCACTTTTATTCTCTTTATAACAATCATCACCAAAAATATTGCTTACATGTGTGTGTCTTTCAGAATAAAAATTAGAAAAATGACATATAAATGACTCATCAAAGCAGGATTGGGTTCTTATAATTAGGGGTCATTAGCAGACACTCAGGGCGCTAATTGACTACTGGGTGTATACAGTGTTCGGAGGTGTGTGTCCCCATGTGTACCCAGACATACACCAATAGGCCTGCTCTAGCCTAGGGAACCCGCACAAGTTGGTTCTGAGGTGAGGCCCAGGCTAGTACCGGCACACAGACCCAGTGACGGTGGTGCATTGTTCAGACAGCGCTTCCCTCAGCATGGTACCAGAGTGGAGAGTCACCGGGGAGCTCGACTGGGACCCTTCGCTTCCTGTGCCGGCTAACACGGACATAGCCGCATGAAAAAAAAAGTGATCACTTCAGAAGTTCCAGGTCACTGCCGGGTGTCTCCACAAATGGTATTCGGGCTGTAGGTACTGCAGACTGGGGGGGGCATCGTGCTCTGTGAGTGAGCGGTTAGGGATGGGAGCGTGAGAGATGCCTGTTGTGGATCATTGCACCGCAGAGTGAGGGAGCGGTATTCAGGGATGTGAATAACCGTGAGGGGTCTTCCTTAGAAAGTCTTTGTGCGAGACGTTAAGGGACAATAGTGAAGGGTTGTGGCCAATGTGAGGTAGAGGGGTTCCAGCACCTGCTACAATCTCAGCTTTAGTGAACTTTACTCTTTAGTCTAGATATAAGATTAATTAACAAAAACTGACCTTACTGCACACACAGTGACTTCAGCCAGCACAGGCTCCAGCACAGCACAAGTGCCATCAGTCCCAGGCCCCAGCCCCCAGCCCCAGGGCAGAGCAGAGCAGTTCACCAAGGAGGATGCAGCCGCCCGTGCATATCCCCCCCCGGTACATGTACAGTTTCCTGAGCAGGACTGACTGGCATACAGATAGGAGCCACAAGACTTATCATAGTGCATCACTCACTAACATCGAGACAGTAGCCAGCCCCCATACCTTCTGCTCCACGTTGCCGCGCTTCCTTGATGTCTGCAGGGGGGAGAGGAGGGAGGGGCCAGTGTCTGCTGATACTTGATGCATCCAGGCTGTTAAGGCTTCTAATTAAATATGTCTGACTCTGATCTAAGAGGCCACCCCTCCTGAAACTGTCACCCGGTGCGGGCCACACACCCCTAGTGACGCCACTGCCTCCACACACACAGCTCTTAGTGTGCGAGTGTCACGTGACAGCTGGCTCTCGCACACTAAGAGCTGTGTGGTTAGGAGACCTATGGGCTGGCCTGTAGGTGGCGCTGCTGTCAATGCAGTTGTCGAAGTGGATAGTGCTTTTGCCTATACTTCTATCTATCGCACTGCTCATCATGTGCGATAGATAGAAGTATTAGGCAAATGCCCATTCCACTTTCAGCCTAAATAAGGCAATTTTAATGTTTTTACTTAAAACTGCAGTGCCTGGAGTATTTTTTAATTTAATCAGCAAAAAAGATCAGCAAAAAAGGTTTAAAAATTTAATTTTTTTTTTTATTTCTCACTTTTTTTTTTTTTGTTCATCAGGGGTCAGGGGCCATCAGGGGTCAGTCAGGGGGTTGACGTGCTCAAGTGCTCCTATAGAGGAGCCTCCACTGCAAGCATTGGTAGATAATATTGCAGGAGTTCTGACCAATAAATCTGATTTATTAAAAACGGAGATTAAGCATGATATAACAATTTTAACTAATGGCTAGATTACAAGTGTTGTGGTATGGCTTTTAACGCTGAAAAAAATGGCCAATCCAGCGTAATGGCCAGGAATGCATATTACGAGTCGTGTCGGTATAGCTATACTGCAAGCCTTTTAGCCTGTAATGCAACGTCCATTCTGCACTCAAAAAAATGACGTTTTTGTGTGGGATTTTCATAGCGCCGGTATTACAGGTTGTGCGGTCCGGCTAAAATACTTGCAATATGCTCTATACCGACACGATCCATACAGCCGTCTGAGAGCAGTAGTTATGGATTTTGCGAAACAAAAATGTTTTAACAAAACTCATAACTAAAGTTTTACAAAGTACACTAAAACCCATAAACTACCTAGTAACCCCTAAACCGCCACCCTCCCGCATAGCAAACACTATTTAAAACGTATTAACCCCTAATCTGCCGCCCACCCACATCACCAACACTATTTAAATATATTAACCCCTAAACCGCCGCTCCCCAACATTGCTGGCACTATAATAAAGTTATTAACCCCTAAACCTCCAGCCTCCCACATTGCCACCACTAATAAACCTATTAACCCCTAAACCTCCAGCCTCCCACATCGCCGACACTATAATAAAGTTATTAACCCCTAAACCTCTGGCCTCCCACATCGCTGCCACTAAATAAACCTATTAACCCCTAAACCTCCGGCCTCCCACATCGCCGCCACTAAATAAACCTATTAAACCCTAAACCGCCGGCCCCCCACATCGCAAAACACTAAATTAAACTGTTAACCCCTAAACCTAACACCCCCTAACTTTAAATTAAAATTACAATATAACTATATTTAAATAAATAAAAACATACCTGTGAAATAAAAATAAACCTAACATTAAACTATAAATTAACCTAACATAACTATTCTAATAAAATAAAAAAATACTACCAATTAAAAAAATCTAAATTACAAATTTAAAAAAAAAACAACACTACGAAAAAAAATTAAAAATCTAAAATTACAAAAAAATAAACACTAAATTATGAAAAATATAAAACACTAAGCTTACAAAAAATAATAAACAAAATGATCAAAAATAAAAACAATTACACCTAATCTAATAGCCCTATAAAAATAACCTCCCCCCAAAAAATAAAAACACCCTCTAGCCTAAAATAAACTACCAATAGCCTTTTGTAGGGAATTGCCCTAAGTTAAACAGCTCTTTTACCTGTAAAAAAATACAAAGCCCCCAACATTAAAACCCACCACCCAACCAACCCCCCAAAATAAAAAACCTAACTCGAAAAAAAACCTAAGTTACCCATTGCCCTAAAGGGTATTCATTCATTTGTATGGGCATTGCCCTTAAAAGGGCATTCAGCCTAATCTAAAAAATAAACATCCAAAATAAAAGAAATAAAATTTAAAAATGTAACTCTAACCCCAGAATATCTACTCACGGTTCCTGAAGTCCGGACCTCCATCTTCATCCAGGCGGCGAGAAGTCTTCATCCAGACAGTGGCCTTCATCCATCTTGGGGACGTCTTCTATCTTCATCCCGGCCGTGCTATCCTGGAAGCCAATCCCATCCTGCGTGGAGTGTCCTCTTTATAGGTCACCGCCGTACACTGAAGTCGAATGCAAGGTAGCCATTTCAAAATGGCGTACCTTGCATTCCTATTGGCTGATTTGATTCTTTAAATTCAAAACAGCCAATAGGATGAGAGCTACTGAAATCCTATCACCGCCGGGATGAAGATAGAAGACGTCCCCGAGATGAATGAAGGTGTCACCGCCTGGATGAAGGCTTCTAACCACCTGGATGAAGATGGATGTCCGGACTTCAGGAACCATGAGTAGATATTCTGGGGTTAGTATTAGGGGTTTTTTTTTTCATTTTTTGCGTGGATTTTTTTAGATTAGGGCTTTGGGCTTTTGTAATAGAGCCCCTTTAAGGGCAGTGAAAAAGAGCTGAATGCCCTTTTAAGGGCAAAGCCCATACAAATGCCCCTTTAGGGGCTATGGGTAGCTTAGGTTTTTTTAGAGTTAGGTTTTTTTGTTGGGGGGTTGGTTGGGTGGTGGGTTTTACTGTTGGGGGGACTTTATTGTTTTTACAGGTTAAAGAGCTGTTTAACTTAGGGCAATGCCCTACAAAGGCCCTTTTAAGGGCTATTAGTAGTTTATTGTAGGTTAGGGGGGGGATTTATTGGGGGGGCTTTTTATTTTTTTAGGGCTATTAGATTAGGTGTATTTGTTTTTATTTTTAATAATTTTGTTTATTATTTTTTGTAAGCTTAGTGTTTTTTATTTTTCGTAATTTAGTGTTTAGATTTTTTATTTTTTTTCGTAGTGTTAGGTTTTCTTACATTTGTAATTTAGATTTTTTAATTGGTAGTATTTTTTTATTTTATTAGAATAGTTATGTTAGGTTAATTTATAGTTTAATGTTAGGTTTATTTTTATTTCATTTATTTTGAGGTAAGTTTTTATTTATTTAAATATAGTTATATTGTAATTTTAATTCAAAGGGACACTGAACCCACAATTTTTCTTTTGTGATTCAGATAGAGCATGCCATTTTAAGCAATTTTCTAATTTACTCCTATTAGCAATTTTTCTTCGTTCTCTTGCTATTTATATTTGAAAAAGAAGGCATCTAAGCTTTTTTGGGGGTTCAGAACTCTGGATAGCACTTTTTTATTGGTGGATGAATTTATCCACCAATCAGCAAGGACAACCCAGGTTGTTCACCAAAAATGGGCCGGCATCTAAACTTACATTCTTGCATTTCAAATAAAGATACCAAGAGAATGAAGAAAATTTGATAATAGGAGTAAATTAGAAAGTTGCTTAAAATGTCATGCTCTATCTGAATCACGAAAGAAAAAATGTGGGTTTAGTGTCCCTTTAAAGTTAAGGGGTGTTAAGTTTAGGGGTTAATAGTTTAATTTAGTGTTTTGCGATGTGGGGGCTGGCAGTTTAGGGGTTAATAGGTTCCTTTAGTGGCGGCGATGTGGGAGGCCTGGAGGTTTTGTGGTTAATAGATTTATTTAGTGGCACTATGTGGGAGGCCGTAGGTTTAGGGGTTAGTAACTTTATTATAGTGTTGCGATGTTGGGGATCGGCGGATTAGGGGTTAACTTTATTATAGTGTCAGCGATGTCGGGGAGCGGCGGAATAGGGGTGTTTAGACTAAGGGTTTATGTTAGGGTGTTAGGTTTAAACTTTTTTTTTCCCTATAGACCTCAATGGGGTTGCGTTACGGAGATTTTTCATTCCACACTTCAGGTTAGGTTTTTTCTAACACTCTCTCCCCATTGATGTCTATGGGGAAAAGCGTGTACGAGCACGTCAAATCAGCCCTTGGCTTTTGTGCGGTATAAAGCTTAACGCCACCATATCGCACGCACAAGGAGGCTTTTCAGTAACTCATAATGGCAGCGCTATGGAGAGTGAAATAACGCAACTTTTTTGGTGTTAGTTTCGCACCCTGTTTAGCGCAAAACTCGTAATCTAGGTGAAAGTTAGACAATTCTCCAGTAGACTCCAAAATGTGGAATAATATTAGAATAGTTGGACTTCCTGAGAACAAGCAATTCGATGACTTAGCAAAATTTATATCTTCCACTTTAGTTCAGCTTTTGAGTATTCCTTCCTCCTATCCCCCCATTATTGTTGAAAAGGTACATCGGTTAGGAAGGCTCAATGCTAATGATAGGTGAAAGCAAAACGTATTATCGCTAAACTTTTAAACTTTCAAGACAAGGTCACTATAATGCAATATTATTGAAAAGGGCAACCTTTTGCACGTGGAGACTCAAAAATCTTGCTATTTCAAGACTTTTCCTATGAAACCTTGCTTAAGAGGAAGGAATTATCCCCATTGTGCACCAGACTGATTAATCAGTGGTTACAGGCCACCATAATTTATCTTGCTAGACTGAAATTCCGCTTAAATGATCAGAATTTTTTTTATGACAACTTAAAGGGACACTCAGGTTATATTAAATTTTCATGATTCAGATACAGCATGTAATTTTAAACAACTTTCCAATTTACTTCCATTAAAAAAAATGTGCACAGTCTTTTATATTTACAATTTTTGAGTCACCAGATCCTACTGAGCATGTGCAAGAATTCACAGACTATACGTATATGCATTTGTGATTGGCTGATTGCTATCACATGGTACAAGGGGAGTGGAAATATACATAACTTTGAAATTTGTTATAAAAAAATCTACTACTCATTTGAAGTTCAGACTAAGTGCTATTGCATTGTCTTGTTATCTTGCATTTGTTGATTATGCAAATCTAATGTGTTGACTGGTCCTTTAAGGGAAGCAGAAGAGTTTTTAAAGACTAAAAAGATACTTTAAATTGGAAAATGTCAGAGTTTACCTAATATTTGTTTTTGACTGCTTCTTCAAGAGATTCAATTTTGTACAAGATGGGATTTGTGGGTTGGGGGGGAGATTTTATTTTTTTCATTTTTTTTCTCTCCTCCTCACATCAGTTATTCTTTGTGAGACTTCATGACTGAGTCAGGAACACTAAATATTATCTCTTGGAATATAGGGGGCATTGCATTGCCTATTAAACGTAAAGCAATTTTAACTAATCTCAGAAAGTTAAAGGCAGAGCTAGCTTTTCTCCAGGAGACACACCTAAATACTGAAGAGGTGGTGAAATTAAAATGTTCCTGGGTTGGGAAAGTAATCGCCACTCCAAGTGTAGGTAGAAAGAGAGGAGTGCTAATTTTGATTGGAAAAAAAAAGTTACTCATGAAATTGTATATATATACACAGATCCCGAGGGTAGATACCTCATTTTGAAGATTAAAATAGCTAATTCTATCTATACGCTTTGCAATTTATACGCCCCTAACCAGATAAATGTCGATTTTTGGGACTCTCTCCAAGTAAAGATTCTACAAGTTAAAGAAGGTTATCGTATACTTGGTGGTGATTTTAATATGGCCCCATTATATCCCTTAAATAGACTTAGAAAAAAAGTTAATCACTCTAAAACCAAGAGATTCTCTAGAGAGTTCACATGCTGCTCTAAAACACTATCAAAAATCGATTTATTCCTGGTAGATTATAATATAGTTAAACTACAAGCTAAAACCGCTATCCATCCCATATATTTATCAGATCACGCTCCCATACAGCTTCACATTTCAATCAAACCCTCCTTGTCACGATTTTCCTGCTTTTACTTCCCTAAATTTTTAGTTAATCTAAAATTCAAATATTGGCTTATAGCGAAGTATAATGAATTTCTACACTTTAATAGAGATTATCTAGACAAACCATATATATTTTGGGAAACTGCTAAAGCAGTGCTTAGAGGGGAAGGGAAATGTTAATAGGCCTACCATTGTAGAAAGATTGCAAAATGAAAGTGTGGTAGCTTCAACTCCTAAAGAAGTATTGCAGGTCTTCACTGATTATTTTAAAGAGATATATGCCTTTAAAGACTCCAATCTAACACAGAGAGATACATTCTGGGGAAAAAATCACTAGCCCATCTTTATCAACTGATTTAGTCACCATTATAAACTCCCCCATTACTAAAACTGAAATCTCAATGGCCATACAGGCCTTGCAATTAAATAAAGCGCCAGGACATGATGCTATCCCAAATGAGTTTTATAGAATTTTGTCCCAGTCTATCACACCTCATCTTGATAAACTTTATAATTATTTCTATATTGGGAATAATCCAATTCCGGCTAACTTTACTGCTTCTTCCACAACGTTAATTTTAAAACCAGATAAAGATCCCACTAAGAAAGAATCTTACAGACCAATAGCACTTCTAAATACCGACTATAAAATTCTTACTTCAATTTTAGCCAGCAGACTACAAACTGTCTTACCTTATATTATTCATAAAGACCAGGCAGGTTTTATGCACAAACGGAATTCTGCCTCTAAAATTAGGGAAGTTTTTCTTATCATTGATCACTCTAATGCCCTTAAAAAACATTTTTCTGACAGAGAGAATGATCTCCCAGATCTTGCAATTATCTGAATTGACGCCGAAAAGGCTTTCGATTTGGTCCACTATGACCACTTACTTAAAGGGACACTAAACACATGCTTAAAATCCTTAAATCTTGCTCCTTCTAATCTATCAAAATCAAGTTAGCATGAATGTCTATGCCAACTTGTCATCTTACCCCAAATTGTTCAAAAAAAGTGTTTTCAATAACAATGGTTTACCTGTGCTCTTTGTGTGTATGCATGCCGCCATATTGTGACGTGCGTTACACACAGGTACACCAGTCACATGACACGCACGCATATTGTTCTATTATGTATTTGCTTCAGTGCTTAGAGGAATCACATCTGCAGCACACACTCACTGTGATGCATTCAGCAGCAGCACATGTGATTCTTGCAGAACGTGTGCTGCAGTGTTTGTAGAGATATTGTTTCAAATGTGACTAATAGTAATATGTATTTTCAACATAAGTAATACATAAGTTAGTAATGCAGGCTTCAGGAACAAGAATTAAAAGTAGCAAGCTCTGGGGAGGAAGGGGGAGATCAGCCCGGAAATAAAGGATAAGCCTTGCATAAGAAAATACAAGCTCCGGTTATTTCAAATGGTTGCCAAGCACTCCTGACCCTGCAGTGCATAATACTGCACTGGGAGATCCTTACCCTTCCAGCCCGAAAGTTAGATTACTCCTTGGGCTCAAAGCGTAACTCCTACTGCTGGCTAAAGGATTGACATGCTCCCCAGTATGTAGTTTCCAGACGCTGGTAACAGGCTGCAGTTGTGGAGTTTGCAAACGCTCCCTGGCAGTGACAGACTAGGTTGCCTTTTGTTAGCCGGCAGTAGGAGTCACGCTTTGAGCCCAAGGAGTAATCTAACTTTCGGGCTGGAAGGGTAAGGATCTCCCAGTGCAGTATTATGCACTGCAGGGTCAGGAGTGCTTGGCAACCATTTGAAATAACCGGAGCTTGTATTTTCTTATGCAAGGCTTATCCTTTATTTCCGGGCTGATCTCCCCCTTCCTCCCCAGAGCTTGCTACTTTTAATTCTTGTTCCTGAAGCCTGCATTACTAACTTATGTATTACTTATGTTGAAAATACTTATTACTATTAGTCACATTTGAAACAATATCTCTACAAACACTGCAGCACACGTTCTGCAAGAATCACATGTGCTGCTGCTGAATGCATCACAGTGAGTGTGTGCTGCAGATGTGATTCCTCTAAGCACTGAAGCAAATACATAATAGAACAATATGCGTGCGTGTCATGTGACTGGTGTACCTGTGTGTAACGCACGTCACAATATGGCGGCATGTATACACACAAAGAGCACAGGTAAACCATTGTTATTGAAAACACTTTTTTTGAACAATTTTGGGTAAGATGACAAGTTGGCATAGACATTCATGCTAACTTGATTTTGATAGATTAGAAGGAGCAAGAATTAAGGATTTTAGCAGGCAGGTGTTAAGTGTCCCTTTAAAACCTTGTCTAGATTTGGGTTTAAAGAGAATTTGATCAATTTTATCACAAATGTATATAATAATCCTCAGACAAAACTCTTAGTCAATGGTCTTGAATCTCCTGTAATTACTCTTAGTAAGTAAGGGCACATGCCAGGAATGCCAGTTATCTCCTTTGTTATTGAATATTTCAATTGAACCTCTGGCTATTATTATTAGGCAAAACTTAGAAGGGATCATAATTGGTCGTAAGGAAAATAAGATTGCGTTATACACAGTTGACATTCTCTTATACTTATCTAATACTAAATATAATATTCCTAGGCTTTTTTCTATTAAAGACCATTTTGGATCATTCTCGGGTTACAAAGTCAATCCCTCTAAATTAGAAATCTTATGGATAAGGAAAAATAATGATTCTTTAGTAGATCTTCCATTCAAAATAGTGACTAATGCCTTCAGATACTTAGGAATCATTATCTCCCCTAACCCTGATACTTAATATAATCTAAATATTCCTCCTATTCTGGAAAAGTCAAAGACTATCACCTAGATTACGAGTTGTGCATTCGTGTTTTAACGCTGAAAAATGGCCATTTCAGCATTAAAACAGCATCGCAGCCATTACAAGTCTTGTCGGTATAGCTGTACCGCAAGCCTTTTAGCCTGTAACGCAACGTCAGTCCCGCACACATAAAAATTACGTTTTTTCATGGGACTTCCATAGCGCTGCCATTTTGAGTTTTGCGGTGAGGCTACAAAAATGTAATGTTAGTGGGTCTTTGTATTTTTATTTCAGGTAAAAGAGCTGTTTAACTTAGGGCAATACCCTACAAAAGGCCCTTTTTAAGGGCTATTGGTAGTCTATTCTAGATTAGGTTTTTTATTTTGGGGTGGGTTTTTTTTAAATGGGTATTAGAATAGGAATAATTTTTATTATTTTTGACAATTTGTTTGTTATTTTGTGTAATGTATGTTTTTGGTTTTGGGTGGGTTTTTATTTTTAGATTAGGGTTTGGGCATTTCACAAAAGAGCTAAATGCCCTTTTAAGGGCAGGAAAAATAGCTAAATGCACTTTTAAGGGCAATACCCATACAAATGCCCTTTTCAGGGCAATGGTTAGAATAGGTTTTACTTTATTTTTATTTTCTGGGTTTGGGGGGTGGGGGTTTGTATACTGTTAGGGGGTGTTTGTTTTGTTTTGTAGCAAAAGAGCTGTTAACTTTAGAGCAATGCACTACAAAAGGCCCTTTTAAGGGCCCACAAAAGGCCCTTTTAAGGGCACTTGGTAGTTTATTCTAGATTAGGCTTTTTTATTTTGGGGTGTTTTTTTTTTTTTTTTAAAGGGTATTAGAATAGGAATAATTTTTATTGTTTTATATAATTTAATTTGTTATTTTTTGTAATGGTAGGTTTTTTTATTTTTAGTAATTTTAGTGTTTGTTATTTTTTGTAATGGTAGGTTTTATTGTAAGGTAGCTTAGGTTTTATTTCACAGGTAAGTTTGTATTATTTTTTTGTTGAAATTGCTTTTATTGTCATATTATTTAACATACATCTTACATTTTTTCGCTAATAGAATTGTTTTTTTCACATATTAAAATCTAGCGGTTGCTAACCACTTGCAGTTCACAACCTTGTCACATGGAAAAAATCAACATTTGCAAATATAACTGAAATTTCTCTCAATATTTTTCACAACTAATTAAATTGTGCAATGATGAACTCATTATCCATTAATAGGTATTCTATCCCTCTTTCGTCTATATGTGTCTATCTCTCGCTTCTGTGAGCATAATCCATGGTTCCCATATGGTGAGGAATTGGTTTTTAGTCGCTAGTAAGTCGGCTGCTAGACTGGACATTTTATAGAAATGATCAATTTTTCATTCTATTAGGAAGAATCCTAGTGGTTCTGTATTCCAATATTTGGCGAGGCACATTCTGGTGGCTGTGCAAATTATAGCAGTCAGCCTATTTTGACTAGAGGTATGCCCTGTCACTGGAAAATGTAATAGTGCGTTCTCAGGTAACAATTCTATATCTTTGTCAAAAATGTTACCTAGTAAATCAGCTGTGTCTTTCCAGAAGGGTTGTATTTTGCTACAATGCCACCATGTATGCAAATATGTCCCCTCCTCCCCGCAACCTCTGAAACAAAGATTATTGTCCATACCTCTCATCTTGACTAATCGGGAGGGATGTAGGTACCATCTGAACGCAGTCTTTATGTAATTTTCTTGCAATGGGGAGCTAATAGTAAATGAGGTCCCTCTTCTCAGTGTCTCGGCCCATACTGGAGCTAACCATTCTTTACCTAGTTCTTTTTCCCATTTGAGCATGTATGTTGTTTTGGTGATGGGGTCTGATTTATTAAATATGGGGTACAGTTTGGCTATTGATCTCTTTGGTCTCTGTTTTGACAGACAGAGAATTTCAAAAGATGTGGATCTATGTGTGAGTGCTTTTCCAATCATCTCTGCTACTCTAGATCTCAATTGGAAATAGTGAAACCATGTGTTGTGGTCAGATGGGTCAAGCTCATTATATTGATGTATTGAGAGGAACTTACCATTGATAAATGTGTCGGCTATTCTGTACAAACTTCTGTTTATCCATTTACCTTGCACTATTTTATCTAAGGAGGAGTTTAGATCTATCAGTGGGGCAACTGTCGAATTGTTATTTAGTAATAGGAAAAGTTTGGTGGTTCTATCCCAGATGTACAAGGTGTGCGCAATAGTTATGTAGTTTCTCCCTGTCTGAGGTCTATTTATCTTAGCCGTCCACAGTAGTTTGGATATATCATCTATTCCCATTATGTCTGCTTCCAATTGTATCCATTGGATATCACCCGATCTATTATGCCACAGGGCAGTTTATGCCATTCTGGCCTGATTATAGTATGAGACCAAGTGTGGTAGACCCAGCCCACCCCCTGATCTGTGTCTGGTTAATATTTGTTTGTTGATCCTTGCTCTTTTATTATTCCAGATGAAGGCCTGAATGTCCCTTTGTGAGTTATTAAGGTCTGTAATTGGAACTGAGACGGGTAATGATCTAAAGAGATAGAGCAGTCTCGGCAGGGTCGTTATTTTAGTTGCAACAATTCGTCCCAGTAATGAGATTTTGTATCTGGACCATTTAGTCATAAGTTGTTTTATCTGGGTCATTAGAGGTTTGTAGTTGTATCGATAGAGACTATGAACATCAGCTGTGATATTTATTCCTAGATACTTGATATACTTGTTCGCCCATTTAAAAGAGAAGTTGATCTCAAGTAATTTTTTGGTGGTGTTTGGTATTTGAATACCTATTGCCTCACATTTATCATTGTTTATTTTGTAGCCTGATAGGGTACTAAATCGCTGTAGCATGGAGTATAGGGGGGGTAATGATGACAGTAAGGGTTTCGTCAAAGTCAATATCACGTCATCTGCAAATAGGGCCATCTTGTATTGATTGGTCCCTATCGTTATACCTGTTATATCTAAACAATCTCTTATTTTGATCGCAAGGGGCTCAATACAGAGGGTAAAAAGCAATGGCGATAATGGGCACCCCTGTCTGGTTCCGTTACGAATTGTTATAGTCCTATATTGATATCCTGCCAGTCTAATGTACGCTGCAGGGGTGGAGTATAAGGATGAAATCGCTGCATGGAACTCCCCTCTAACTCTGGTCTTTTCCAAAAGAGCCTGCATATAGTTCCAATTTACTCTGTCAAATGCCTTTTCTGCATCTAGTGACAGGAGCAGAGAAGGCATTCTGTTGATCGAAGCATAATTTATTAAGTCTATAACTTTGCAGACATTATCTGGGGCCTACGATCGATTTTTTGCTGTTAGTTGGTGGATTTCTCAGTCCAAGACCATTTGCTATCTTATTTAGGGGTATTGAGCCTTTTCTTTGGCTTTTTGGTTGCAAAACTTGGGCTTTTTAATCACTTTTTATTAGAGCTCCGGTAGCTTGCGACTGCTCTGTAGCACAGTCAGCTCCGCCCCCCAAGTTTGTATTATTTTAACTAGGTAGTTATTAAATAGTTAATAACTATATACTAACTAGTCTACCTAGTTAAAATAAATACAAACTTACCTGTGAAATAAAACCTAAGCTAGCTACAATATAACTATTAGTTATATTGTAGCTAGCTTAGGTTTTATTCCACAGGTAAGTATTTAGTTTTAAATAGGAATTATTTAGTTAATAATTGTAAGTTTAATTTAGCTATATTTTAATTATGTTAAAGTTAGGGGGTGTTAGGGTTACATTAGGGTTACGGTTAGGTTTAGGGTTACGTTAGGTTTAGGGGTTAATATAGTTTAATTTACGTTGTTGTGATGTGGGGGCTGGCGGTTTAGGGGTTAATAGGTTTATTTAGTAGTAGTGATGTGGGAGGCCAGAGGTTTAGGGTTTAATAAATAAATAGTGGCGGCGATGTCGGGGAGCGGCGGAATAGGGGTTAATAGATTTATTATAGTGTGGGCGATGTTGGGGTGCAGGGGAATAGCGGTTAATAATTTAGTATAGTGGCGGCGATATCGGGAGCGGCAGATTAGGGGTTAATAACATTATCTGCAGTGAGAGGGGGTTTCCGGAACACGGACAAAACCAACGGTCCATGCATGCAAAAGTGAGTGATATTTAAAAACTCTGCTATACAAGGATTTGGAGTGCCATAGCAAAACGGCTGATCAGGCCGTATAATGTATAAACGGACAAAAAAGGAACAGGCACTACTAGGTTAGGAAAAAATATAAAAGCATACCTTTATTAGCAAAATTAAAAAGAACGAGTGAATCCTCAAACAGAGGGCAGGCAAAGACAAAGGCAGGCTGACGCGTTTCACGCCCCCTAGTGGCGCTTCCTCATAGACTGATGTGAGTAGACAAAGCTAGACAATTTATACCCTCCTGTACAATTGTTTAACCCCTTCTATACATATAAAATTGAAAAAAAAAACAATTGGTGAGTTAAAAACAATATTGTGTTAAAATAAAGATCACAGAGGAAAGAGGATTTTTTAACAGCAGATGTTAAAGCTGCTGTAAGTTGTAAATGCATATTAAAGAAAAAATATAATTTAACAAATAAGTATTATATTGGA